>NC_052963.1:46176296-46429046 GCF_013358895.1 Oreochromis aureus | reverse complement strand
TAGAAAGTCAATGGAGAGTTTGTTCAAAATCACCGCTGTATTTCTCTAATGAGAGGCATTTTTAAATCGTCATATCTCCTTAACAAAACAAAGTTGAGACATGAGGCTTGTGCAAATATATCTTCAGACACTCCTGATGCTCACAATTCAAAAAGTTTTTTATCACCTATTACCGTTCTGCCATGAATTACACTTGTTTGAGAGTAGGAAATTCATGCCTTGCTCAGATCTCTTCAGATTTCAAACTCTGGAAATGAGGCACTTTTTTCTCTCATCATATCTTTTTGATGGATTTCCACAGAGACCTGAAAATTCCCATGACTGTTCACCAAAGCCTGCTGTTTCTCATTGTGAAAGAATGATTTTGATGCTCCATATAGATTTAGAGTTACAAAACGTTGTTTGAGGGCAAGTCAAGGCAGTTTTGCTTCGCCTCTACTCAGTTACAGTGTATTACAAGTCATATATCTTCAATAATTTATATTTTATCTCTGAATTAAGAAGACCTGCAGATTCCCCCATCTCTTCTGAACAAAATGGTGTCAGAACGACCATTCTAGCCCCTACAGTTAGGAAATTATGGCCATTTGTTCGAGGGGAATCCTGAATGTCAGAAATACACTGAAGAAAACTCACACCTCTCTCTGTGTCTGTGTGTGTAAGGGCTGATTACAGCAGGTGCAGCTAATTTAACTGACCTAGATATACCAAGCCCAGACTCTTAACAGCTCCTGTTCACTTTGCGCTCTGTGTATGTGTGTGTGTGAGTATCAATATTTCTCTCATGTTAAAGTATTACTCCTCCATAATAGTATTTGTGCTACATCAAAGTACTTCTACTACATCTTAGTACTTCTGCTCAATCATAGTATTTCTGCTAAATCATAGTATTTTTGAAAATTCATGGTGTTTGTGCCAAATCATGGTTTTGGGGCAAAACCATAATATTTATTTTATGTTATAGTATTACTACTAAGTGGAGGAATGTCTGTTATGTTATAGCATATTTGCTGAATACAGTATATCTGCCAAATCATAGTATTTATCCCAAATCATAGTATTTATGCAAAATTACAGTATTTCTGCTAAAAGCAGAAATAGTACCTTTAGCAGAAATTTCTGTGAAAAGATATTATTTATGTTAAAACATAGTATTTCTGCTAAATCATAGTATTTCTGCCAAATCATAGTATTTGTACTTATTCATAGTACTTGTGCCAAATCATAGTATTTGTACCCAATCATAGTATTTCTGCAATATGATCGTATTTGTGCCAAATCATGGTATCTTTTTGCCAAATCATGGTATTTGTGCCAAATCATGTTATTTGTGCCCAGTTAAAATTTCTGTTATATTATAGTGTTACTACTAAGTCGTAGAATTTCTGTTATGTTATAGTATATCTGCTGATTATAGTATATGTGCCAAATAATAGTATTTATAGCAAATAATAGTATTACTGCCCAAACATAGTATTTCTTGTAGTATTTTTAGTAGTAGTTGTTGTAGTATTTGTGCAAAACATAGAATTTCTGCAAAATCATAGTATATCTGTTATGTTATAGTATTACTACTAAGGCATAGTATTCCTACCAAATCATAGTATTACTGCAATTCCATAGTATTTGAGCGAAATCGTAGTATTTGTGCAAAAACATACTATGTCTGCAAAATCACATTATATCTGCTATGTTATAGTATTACTACTAAGGCATAGTATTTCTACCAAATCATAGTATTCCTTCAAAATCATAGTATCACTGCAATTTCATAGTATTTGACCGAAATTGTATTATTTGTACTAAATCATGGTACTTGTACCAAATCATAGTATTTTTGGAAATCATATTATTTGAACCAAAACATTGTATTTGTACAAAGTCATAGTATTTCTTCTAAATCATAGTATTTCACCCAAATCTCAGTAGTTGTGCTAAAACCCAGTATTATTGCCAAATCGTAGTATTTGTACTGAAACATAGTATTTGTGCCAATAAGAGTATTTGTACTAAATCATAGTATTTGTGCCAAATCATAGTATTTCTGCCATATTGTGCTAGTTGTGCAAAAACATAGACTGTCTGCAAAATCATAGTATATCTGTTATGTTATAGTGTTACTACTAGGTCACAGTATTTCTGCCAATTCGTAGTATTTGTACTAAATCATACTACTCGTGCCAAATCATAGTATTCAATTCAAAATATAGTATTTGTACCAAAGCATTGTATTTGTAACAAGTACAGTATTTCTGCCAAATCATAGAATTACTGCAATTTCATAGTATTTTGAGGAATCCTTTTGTTATAGTATTACTTCTAAGTCATAGTATTTCTGCTTTGTCATAGTATTTGTACTGAAACATAGTATTTCTGCCAAATCATAGTATTACTGCTATTTCATAGTATTTGAGTGAAATTACAGTGTTTCTGCAAAAACATTGTATTTCTGCAAAATCATAGTATTTCTCTCATCTTAAAGTACTCAATTATAGTATTTGTGCCAAAGTTTAGTATTTCTGCCAAATGATATTATCTCTGCTAAATCATAGTGTCTGCCAAATCATAGTATTTGTGCCAAATTATGGGATTTTGCCAAAATATGGTACTTGTGCCAAATTATAGTATTTGTGCCCAATTAATATTTCTGTTATGTTATAGTATTACTACTAAGTCATAGAATTTCTGTTATGTTCTGCCAAATCATAGTATTACGGCTATTTCAGAGTATTTGAGTGAAATTACAGTGTTTCTGCAAAACATTTTATTTCTGCTAAATCATAGTATTTCTGTTATCTTAAAGTACTTGCACTCAATTATAGTATTTGTGCCAAAGTTTAGTATTTCTGCCAAATCATATTATCTCTGCTAAATCATCGTGTCTGCCAAATCATAATATTTGTGCCTAAGCACAGCATTTGTACCAAAACATAGTATTTCTGCCAAATCATAGTATTTGTCCTAAAGCATAGTATTTCAACAAAATCACAGTATTTCTGCCATGTTATAGTATTTGTGCTTGTAGAAAAACCTGTGTTAGTGTGAGCTACATTACCCAGCAGCCTCTGAGCAGTGAGGGAATTCATGGGACTTCTGAGCTAGATGGTCTTCCTTCGTTCCTGTGCTAACGATTGGGGAGAGAGCTGCTGGGAAGGGGAGCAAATAGCCCATCCTGTATTTGTTGGGGATGGTGTGTGTCACATAAACGTGAGTTAATGTTCCATGCTTAAGATGTTTACCCTGCTACTTGTGTGTATTGGTTTTAGTTACCTTTAGCGTATGTGCTAGTTAGCGATAGCTATGGCAGCACAGTTATTTGATTGTTTTGGGCTTGTTCCTGCTTTGTTTGTTCCCCTGCAAATTTATGTGAATTTGTACACTGTAATATCGCTGTATTACGTAGTGGCTAAGTAGGAGGCTGACTGTTACTAAGTGCATCAGTGTACATAGGTCATCTCTTGTGTTGGAGTGCCCTCTTGTGGCGCCTTTTGGGTAGTGCCTTAGTAAACACTGCAAAGAAGTGGTATCAGACTGGTTTGTAGTGGAGGAATTTGTTGCCAGTTTCTTTCATCTTTAATCCGTATTCATGTTGTAATGTAGTAACTTTTGTGGCACAAATACCACAATATGGCAGAAATACCATGTTTTGGCACAAATACTTTGATTTGGTATACTTTAGCTTCTTCACCCCTTTTCAGCAAACTTTTCATTTTTTCACCCCTTTTCAGCACAAATTCCAGCTTTTTGGCGGTTTTCAGAAAAAAACCCTCTTTTCAGCAGAAACTCTGCTGATTCACCTCTTTTCAGCGCAAGGTTCTGCTTCTTTGCCTCTTTTCTGCAGAAATTCTGCTGATTCACCTCTTTTCTGCAAAATTTTCATCCTTTTTGCCTCTTATCAGCACAGTTCTCAGCAGCTTCTGATAATTTCAGCACAATTGTCAGTCTATCTACCTCTTTTTGGGAGAATGAGTTTGGCTCAGTGAGATGAGTAGCTGCCTTGAGACCAGGAGGTTCGAGAGGAATCCTGAATGTGAATGTAAGAAATACACTGCAGAAAACTTATACCTCTCTCTGTGTCTGTGTGTGTAAGGGGTGATTACAGCAGGTGCAGCTAATTTAACTGACCTAGATATACCAAGCCCAGACTCTTAACAGCCACTGTTCCCTTTAGGCTCTGTGTATGTGTATGTTTGTGTGTCTGTATCAATATTTCTCCCATGTTAAAGTATTACTCCTCCATAATAGTATTTCTGTTAAATCAAAGTACTTCTACTACATCTTAGTATTTCTGCTAAATCATAGTATTTTGGCCAAATCATTGTATTTGTGCCAAAGCATAGTATTTCCACAAAATAACAGTATTTCTGCTATGTTATATTATTACTGCTCATAGTATTTCTGCCAAATCTTGGTATTTGTTCCAAAGCATAGTATTTCTGCCAAATCACAATATAACTGCAAAATAAAGGGTTTTTTTTTAGACAAATCATAGTGTTTGTGCTAAATCCTAGTAATTCTGCTCAATCATAGAATTTCTGCTATGCTGAAGTGCTTTTGCTAGATTACAGAATTTCTGCTAAGTCAAAGTATTTCATGTAAGTCATACTATTTATACCAAGTCCCAGTGTTTCTGCCAAATCATAAATCATAAATAATGTGGCGTGTTGGGGGAACAGCTAGTTCTCTCCCATCATGCCTTGGGACATGTGCTGCATTTGAGATGTTCTTGTTTCATTGTTTATGGTTACGTTACTTTTAACTGTTGTCTTGAATGTTGTGTTTATACTACGGTACAAAGTCACTGACAGTTATTGTTTTATAGGAAGAATGCAGTACCATAAGTGAGTTCTGTTATGCTCTTATTGACCCTTGAAGCACATTGTGACACAAGCAAGTATGTTCAATAAAAAACTCCCCCTACCAGCTTGGGGTGGAAATACAGGCTCAAGCTCTCCCTGTGAGCTTCTTTGCAAGATTCATCTGCATGCCACAATAATTTTAATAAAGCAAAGTTAAGACGAGAGGCTTGTGCCAATTCATCTTCAGACACTGCTGACACTCACGGTTGGAGCAGTTTTACTGTCATCTTACTGTTGAGCCATAAATTATGTTTGTTTTCAAACTCTTGAGCCAGAAATTACATTTGTTTTCAAACACTTAAAATGAAGCCGCTTTCTTCTCTCGTCATATTTCCGCGACGGAGGTACAAAACTATCGCAGTCAAAGTTCATGAAATTCTGCTGATTCACCCAGTAAAGGAATTGTGCTTCTATCCCACCTAGTTTTTGAGTTACACGACATTTTGTAACTCCAGAAAACGGTGCTTTACGCCTCTCACCGCGATCTAATTCTGACTGCTCATCTCCCTGTTTTCCAGGCACTGGCTCTCTTTGCCGGTGGCGCATTTGGTAATGACACGGCTCTGCAGCCCAAAGGTCGTGGGTTCAATTCCACCTTGGTCCACATGGTTTTTTTTCACTACAAATTTATACACTATCACAGACCTGTAATTTATATTGCTAATTTATTACAATTCTGCAAAGTTTTATGATTTTAGCAGTTTTTCTAATATGGACCTCAGATTCTTGTTAACGCTCCATGGCAGAAACAACTACACAGCGTGATGAAGCAGACTGAGGCAGTACCTCTGATTGGTGAATTAGAGCAGAACCAGGTTGTTCTTTCATTTCATTTCTTTATTTATTTCACACATGGTTCAACAGTGTTTCTTTTTCTACATACAGAACCTTCTGCCTCTTCAGCAGAAATTCTGCTCATTCACCTCATCTCTTGTGTTGGAGTGCCCTCTTGTGGCGCCTTTTGGGTAGTGCCTTAGTAAACGTGAACACTGCAAAGAAGTGGTATCAGACTGGTTTGTAGTGGAGGAATTAGCTGCCAGTTTCTTTCATCTTTAATCCGTATTCATGTTGTAATGTAGTAACTTTTGTGGCGCAAATACCACAATATGGCAGAAATACCATGTTTTGGCACAAATACTTTGATTTGGTATACTTTACCTTCTTCACCCTTTTCAGCAAAATTTTCATTTTTTCACCCTTTTCAGCACAAATTCCATTTTTGGGGCTGTTTTCAGAAAAAAGCTCTTTTCAGCAGAAACTCTGCTGATTCATCTCTTTTCAGCGCACGTTTCTGCTCCTTTGCCTCTTTTCTGCAGAAATTCTTCTGATTCACCTCTTTTCTGCAAAATTTTAAGCCTTTTCACCTCTTATCAGCACAATTCTCAGCAGCTTCTGCTCATTTCAGCAGAATTGTCAGTCTGTCCACCTCTTCTCTGTGAGAAGGTGTTTGGGTCAGTGAGATGAGTAGCTGTTTTGAGTCTGGTAGGGCCAGGTTCGAATCCTGCTCAGGGCAAAACCTGTTTTTAGTTTTCTCTTTTGTTCTGCCTCTTTTCTGCAGAAATTCTGCTGATTTACCTCTTTTCTGCAAAATTTTCAGCCTTTTCACCTCTTCTCAGCACAATTCTCAGCAGCTTCTGCTGCTTTTTTGTTTTTTTCACCACCATACAACTTTTTGCAACTTTTCAGCTTTTTCAGCTTTTCAGCAGACAGCTTCAGCGTTAAGGCATCCACACAGCATTTTCGTAGGAAATGCAAATTTTTCTAGTTGTGTGGATGCCCTAAAGGGCTTCCACACAATTGTTTTCCTGTTTCTCTTTATTGTGTGGATGCCCTAAAGGGCTTCCACACAATTGTTTTCCTGTTTCTCTTTATTGTGTGGATGCTGGAAGCATCCACACTATTGAGATCCTGTTTCTCTTTATTCTTTATCTTTACTTTATTCTGGTTGCTCCCCCATTTTTCGGCACTTAACTACTCTTTCAGTTTTCAGCCGATTTTCTCCGTTCAAACTCTATACTGTTCTGCTCTTTCTGCTAATTCCTGCTATGACTTTTGGTGTTTATTACTATTATACTTTTTAAAATATTACACTTTTTTCCTTTAATTTGTCCCATTGAAATGAATGGAAATCTTCAGAAATTCTGCTAAAACTTGCTTGTTTTTGAAACTTAACTACTTTGTCATACTTTCACCTAGAAACTCCATTCAAACTGTAAAATGTTCTCAGATTATTGGGCTATTCCTGTGTGATTCAGCTTTTTCAGATCTTCTACCGTTTTAATCTTATACCTCTTTAAGTTTTCAGTTGCAAAATTGGGATTTTTCAGAAAATACATGCGTTGTTATGGTTGCTATGCAATTAAATTACAGTGTGCACTCATCCATTCTGAATTTTCTCTTCATGTCTGAACAACTTCTTGCTACTCGCTCAATTTCCACTCAACCCCCACAAATTATACATCAAAACGTAGGTATTTTTGCTGGCTTTCAGAAAATGTCACCATCATTGTTGTGGGACTTATAGATTTTTTGCAAATCTCCTCAGAGCAACACAAAGTCTCAAAACTCTCCATAGAAAGTCAATGGAGAGTTTGTTCAAAATCAGCACTGGATTTCTCAAATGAGAGGCATTTTCAAATCGTCATATCTCCTTAACGAAACAAAGTTGAGACATGAGGCTTGTGCCAATATATCTTCAGACATCCCTGATGCTCACAATTCAAGAATTTCTTCCTCACCTATTACCGTTTGGCCATGAATTACACTTGTTTGAGGATAGGAAATTTGTCCCTCGCTCAGATCTGTTCAGATTTCAAACTCTGGAAATGAGGCACTTTTTTCTCTCGTCAGATCTTTTGATGGATTTCAACAGAGACCTGAAAATTTCCATGACTGTTCACCAAAGCCTGCTGTTTCTTCTGGTGAAAGAATGATTTTGATGCTCCATATAGATTTAGAGTTACAAAACGTTGTTTGAGGGCAAGTCAAGGCAGTTTTGCTTTGCCTCTACTCAGTTACAGTGTATTACAAGTCATATATCTTCAATAATTTATATTTTATCTCTGAATTATGAAGACCTGCAGATTTCCCCATCTCTTCTGAACAAAACGGTGTCAGAATGACCGTTCTAGCCCCTACGGTTAGGAAATTATGGCCATTTGTTCGAGGGGAATCCTGAATGTGAAAATACACTGAAGGAAACCCATAGCTCTCTCTGTGTCTGTGTGTGTAAGTGCTGATTACAGCAGGTGCAGCCAATTTAGCTGACCTAGATATACCAAGCCCAGACTCTTAACAGCCCCTGTACACGTTGCTCTCTGTGTATGTGTGTGTGTGTCAATATCTCTCCCATGTTAAAGTATTACTCCTCCATAATAGTATTTGTGCTACATCAAAGTACTTCTACTACATCTTAGTACTTCTGCTCAATCATAGTATTTCTGCTAAATCATAGTATTTTTGAAAAAATCATGTTGTTTGTGCCAAATCATGGTTTTGGGCAAAACCATAACATTTATTTTATGTTATAGTATTACTACTAAGTGGAGGAATGTGTGTTATGTTATAGTATATTTGCTGAATACAATATATCTGCCAAATCATAGTATTTATCCCAAATCAAAGTATTTATGCAAAATTACAGTATTTCTGCTAAAAGCAGAAATAGTACCTTTAGCAGAAATTTCTGTCAAAAGATATTATTTATGTTAAAACATAGTATTTCTGCTAAATCATAGTATTTGTGCCAAATCATAGTATTTATAGCAAATCATAGTATTTGTGCCCAAACATAGTATTTCTGCCAAATTGTAGTATTCCTTCAAAATCAGAGTATCACTGCAATTTCGGAGTATTTGAGCAAAATCGTAGTATTTGTGCAAAAACATACTATGTCTGCTAAATCACAGTATATGTGTTATGTTATTGTACTACTACTAAGGCATAGTATTTCTCCCTAATCATAGTATTCCTTCAAAATCAAAGTATTACTGCAATTTCATAGTTTTTGAGCAAAATCGTAGTATTTGTGCAAAAACATACTATGTCTGCTAAACCACAGTATATCTGTTATGTTATAGTATTACTACCAAGGCATAGTATTTCTGCCAAATCATAGTATTCCTTCAAAATAATAGTATCACTGCAATTTTATAGTATTTGAGCGAAATCGTATTATTTTTGCAAAAACATATTGTCTGTTAAATCACAGTATATGTGTTGTGTTATAGTATTACTACTAAGGCATAATATTTCTACCTATTCATAGTATTCCTTCAAAATCATAGTATTACTGCAATTTCATAGTATTTGAGCAAAATCGTAGTATATGTACAAAAACATACTATCTCTGCAAAATCACAGTATATCTGTTATGTTAAAGTATTACTACTAAGTCACAGTATTTCTGCCAATTCGTAGTATTTGTACTAAATCATGGTACTTGTGCAAATCATACTATTTTTTGCAAATCATAGTATTCGAACCAAAACATAGTATTTGTACGAAATCATAGTATTTCAATCAAATCTCAGTAGCTGTGCTGAAACGCAGTATTATTGCCAAATCATAGTATTTGTACTGAAACATAGTATTTGTGCCAAAAGAGTATTTCTACTAAATCATAGTACTTGTGCCAAATCATAGTATTTCTGCCACATTGTGCTAGTTGTGCAAAAACATAGACTGTCTGCAAAATCATAGTATATCTATTATGTTATAGTATTATTACTAAGTCGTAGACTCTCTATTTTGTTATGGTATATCTCCTGAATACAGTATATGTGCCAAATCATAGTATTTATAGCAAATCATAGTATTTGTGCTAAAACATAGTATTTCTGCCACATTATAGTATTTGTGTAAAACCAGAATGTCTGCAAAATCATCATATATCTGTTATGTGGAAAATCATAGTATTTCAACTAAATAATAGTATTTCTCCCAAATCATAGTATTTGTTTCAAATCATAGCATCTGAACCAAATCATATTATTTGTGCCAAAACATTGTATTTGTACAAAGTCATAATATCTTTTCTAAATCATAGTATTTCAATCAAATCTCAGTAGTTGTGCTAAAACACAGTATTATTGCCAAGTCATACTATTTCTGCCAAATCACAGTATTTGTACTAAATCATAGTACTTGTGCCAAATTATAGTATTTGTACCCAATCATAGTATTTGTGCCATATCATCGCATTTGTCAGTTCAACTTATTTAACTCTTCTCAACAGCCAAACACCTCTTCTTCACCCGTTTCAGCAGAATTGTGAGTTTTTTCACCCTTTTCAGCACAAATTCCAGATTTTTCAGGTGTTTTCAACAGAAATCTCTTTTCAGCAGACATTCTGCTGATTCACCTTTTTCAGTGCAACTACTTCTTTACCTCTTTTCAGTAGAAATTCTGCTGATTCACCTATTTTAAGCAGAATTTTCAGCCTTTCACCTCTTATCAGTACAAATCTCAGTATCTTCTGCTCATTTCAGAAGAAACCTTTTCACCTCTCCTCTTTTCAGTACAAATTTGAACTTCTTTACCCCTTTTAAGCAGAATCATTGCCTTTCCACCTCTTTTCAGCAAAAGTTTCTGTTTTTTCACTTGTTTTCAGCATAATTTTTCAGTTTCTTTACTGCCATACAATTTTTGCAGCTTTTCATCTTTTTCAGTCATTTTCAGCAGACAGCTTCAGCGTTAAGGCATCCACACAGCATTTTCGCAGGAAATGCAAATTTTTCTAGTTCTTTATTATTGTGTGGATGCCCTTAAAGGGCTTCCACACTATTGAGATCCTGTTTCTCTTTATTCTTTATCTTTACTTTATTCTGGTTGCTCCCCCATTTTTCGCACTTAACTGCTCTTTCAGTTTTCAGCCGATTTTCTCAGTTCAAACTCTATACTGTTCTGCTCTTTCTGCTCTTTCCTGCTATGACTTTTGGTGTTTATAAATATTATAATTTTAAAATATTACACTTTTTTCCTTTAATTTGTCCCATTGAAATGAATGGAAAACTTCCACAATTCTGCTAAAACTTGCTTGTCTTTGAAACTTAACTACTTTGTCATACTTTCACCTAGAAACTCCATTCAAACTGTAAAATGTTCTCAGATTATTGGGCTATTCCTGTGTGATGATTCAGCTTTTCAGATCTTCTACCGTTTTAATCTTATACCTCTTTAAGTTTTCAGTTGCAAAATTGGGATTTTTCAGAAAATACATGCGTTGCTATGGTTGCTATGCAATTAAGTCAGAGTGAGTGCTGGTCCGTTCTGAATTTTCTCTTCATGTCTAAACAACTTCTTGCTACTCGCTCAATTTCCACTCAACCCCCACAAATTATACATCAAAACGTAGGTATTTTTGCTGGCTTTCAGAAAATGTCACTATCTTTATTGTGAGATTTACCGTTTTTTTGCAATTTGCCTCGGAGTGACACAAGGTCTCAATACTCCCCATTCAAAGTCTATGGGGAGGTTTTGAAATTCAGAGCTGAAATTCTGAAACGGGAGGCATTTTCAAATCGCCAAATCTCTTTAACAAAGCAAAGTTAGGACATGAGGCTTGTGCCAATATATCTTCAGACACTGCTGACACTCACAGTGGAAGCAGTTTTTACAATCATCTTACCGTTGAGCAATGAATTACGTTTGTTTGAGGGGTGGAAATCTGTCCTTCTCTCAGTCTTCAAACTCTGGAAATGAAGCCGTTTCTTCTCTCGTCATATCTCCGCGACAGAGGTAGAACGAGCTATGAAAATCGCAGTCAAAATACACCAAAGTCCGCTGATTCACCCAGTACAAGAATTATGCTGCTAGCCCTCCTAGTTTTTGAGTTACACGACGTTTTGTAACTCCAAAAAACGGCGTTTTTCGCCTCTCACCGCGATCTATTTTCTGACTGCCCAAGTATCTGTCTTTCAGACCGCCGCCCCCTTTCCAGGTGGCGCAATCAGTAATGACACGGCTCTGCAGCTGAAAGGTCGTGGGTTCAATCCCACCTTGGGCCACGTTTTTTTTGTTTTTCACTACAAATTTATACACTATCACAGACCTGTAATTTATATTGCTAATTTATTACAATTCTGCAAAGTTTTATGATTTTAGCAGCTTTTCTAATATGGACCTCAGATTCTTGTTAACGCCCATGGCAGAAACAAGTACACAGCCTGATGAAGCAGACTGAGGCAGTACCTCTGATTGGTGAATTTGAGCAGAACCAGGTTGTTCTTTCATTTCATTTCTTTATTTATTTCACACATGGTTCAACAGTGTTTCTTTTTTTCTACATACAGAACCTTCTGCCTCTTTTCAGCAGAAATTCTGCTCATTCACCTCATCTCTTGTGTTGGAGTGCCCTCTTGTGGCGCCTTTTGGGTAGTGCCTTAGTAAATGTGAACACTGCAAAGAAGTGGTATCAGACTGGTTTGTAGTGGAGGAATTTGTTGCCAGTTTCTTTCATCTTTAATCCGTATTCATGTTGTAATGTAGTAGTACCACAATATGGCAGAAACACTGTGTTTTGGCACAAATACTTTGGTTTAGTATACTTTAGCTTCTTCATCTTCTTCACCCCTTTTCAGCAAAATTTTCATTTTTTTCACCCCTTTTCAGCACAAATTCCAGCTTTTTTGGCTGTATTCAGAAAAAAGACAACTCTTTTGAGCAGAAATTCTGCTGATTCATCTCTTTTCAGCGCAACTTATTGTTTCTTTACCTCTTTTCTGCAGAAATTCTGCTGATTCACCTCTTTTCTGCAAAATTTTCAGCCTTTTCACTTCTTCTCAGCACAACTCTCAGCAGCTTCTGCTCATTTAGCAAAATTGTCAGATTCTCCATCTCTTGTTTTTGAGAGAAAGAGTTTGGTTCAGTGAGATGAGCAGCTGCCTTGAGACGAGAACGGCCAGGTTCAAATCCCGGTCATGGCAAAACCTGTTTTCAGTTTTCTCTTTTGTTCTGCCTCTTTTCTGCAGAAATTCTGCTGATTCACCTCTTTTCTGCAAAATTTTCAGCCTTTTCACCTCTTCTCAGCACAATTCTCAGCAGTTTCTGCTCATTTCACCATAATTGTCAGTCTCTCCATCTCTTTCCTTGTGAGAGTGAGTTTGGGTCAGTGAGAGGAATAGCCGCCTTGAGACCAGGAGGGCCAGGTTCGAAACCTGCTCAGGGTGACAATTTTTTTTTCACCACCATACAACTTTTTGCAACTTTTCATCTTTTTCAGCAGACAGCTTCAGCGTTAAGGCATCCACACAGCATTTTCGCAGGAAATGCAAATTTTTCTAGTTATTCTTCAAGTTGCTTCCGTACGTTTCTTGCCGCTTAACTACTCCCTCAGTTTTCAGCCGATTTTCTCAGTTCAAACTTTAAAAAATTCTGCTCTTTCTGCTAATGTTTGCTATGACTTTTGGTGCTCATAACTTCTATACTTTTTGAGATATTGAATTTTTTTTGCAATATTTTTTGCCCATTTTTGCACATTATCAGTGGGGTCACTAGTTTTCCTTTCCCAGTTGAGCCGTGTTTTAGCTCAGTGAGATGAGCAGCCGTTCTCAGACTGGGAGGCCCGGGTTCAAATCCCGCTTATGGCAACATTTCTTTCAGTTAACACTTAAACTTTTTTAACTCTTTTCAACACAAATTTCAGCTTTTCCACCCCTTTACATCAAAATTTTCAGTTTTTTCACCACTTTTCAGCACAAATCCCAGCTTTTTCAGCTGTTTTCAGCAAAAAAAACTCTTTTCAGCAGAAATTCTGCTGATTGAACTCTTTTCAGCAGAAATTTCAGAATTTTCACCTCTTTTCAGCCCAAATTCTGCTGATTCACCTCTTCTGCAAAATTTTCAGCCTTTTCACCTCTTATCAGCACAAATCTCAGCTGTTTTCAGAAAAAACCTCTTTTGAGCAGAAATTCTGCTGATTCATCTCTTTTCAGCGCAACTGTTACATCCTGTGAGGCTGTGGGAGTGTGTGGGTGTGGTGTTGTCTTCTCCCTCTTCTCCTCCTTCTTTCTTGCCCCTCCCCTTGTCTCTCTCCGCCCCTTCCTTCTCCGTTAGGACACACCTGCTGCTCATCTGCCCTCGTTACCACCAATTACCCTGAGAGGTGATATAAGCTGGAGGAGAGCAGTGTGGAGGTGGGAGAGGCTTCTGGTGGATTTTCCTCTGTGGTGGATAGTGTGTGTTTCCAGCCTAGGTGTGGGAAAGGCCTGCTGTGTGCGTGTGACTAGCCCTACTGTGCGTAGCTTACCGTGAGTAGCTCAACTGGGTAGTGTTTTTGCTTGGGTGTCGGCAGCCTCCATTACTTTGTTTGGCCTGCCTAGTTTTTGCTAATAGCAGCGTTGCTGTCTTTTTCTGTTGAAGCCTTATAGTTGTTTTCTTCGGTGAAGTGGTCACCATTCTCTTTGGGTTGACCTGTTTTGAGTTATAATTAAAGCAGCGGTGCTGTCTCTTTCTGTTGTTACCTTTTAAATGATTATTGAGTCAATTGATTATAATAAAGACTTATTTTGTGTTAAAAACCATCTGCCTGGCGTTCTTTTCATTTCACCCGGATCCACCTGTTACTGTCCCCCACCCTCTTCGCCTAGCTTTCATGTGGGGACGTAACAAAGTGGGGGCTCGTCCGGGATCGGAATGAAAGGAGTTGAGTTATTGTGACGATTGTGAACAGGTGTTTGTGTGTTGTGTGAGGGTCATTTGACTAGCTGCTGCTCTCCCTGGCTAGAACAGGGGCGTGTCTAGCTGAGCGTTTGCTCTTCCTTCGGACACTCATTTTTTGTTTTGCCTTTGTTATTTTCGGAGCAAACCCGGGTGGGGATTAATTCTCTGTTGGGGGTAGGCTTTTCGGTGCCTTCGGCACTTGATGATTTGCCTTTAAAGTGGCCTCGAGCCTGGTACGCTCCAGAAGCTAGGTGAGGCTAGATTCTGAGTAGGCAGGACTGGGGAGAGGGTTGGTAGTATTTTAGTTAATGGTTGACTTGACATAACACATTTTGTTTTGCCTGTTCTTTTGTTTGCGTGCGTAGTAAAGGTGTTGTGTGGCCCTTGGGTGGTTAACTTGTGTGTTTTGCGGGCCGTCTTGAGTTTCATGGCCACTTTTGACATTGCTGGGTTTACGGCAAAGCCGTCGCTCGCTGTGCTGGATGTTTGTAGGAAGAGGGATCTGCAGGAGGTGGCAACACATTACGGGATCAGTGTCTCCACTGGTCTACGCAAAGCGGAGCTGAAGGCCGCTCTGGTGTCCGGGTTGTTGGAGAAGGGGGTGGTTGTAATGCAACCCCCGAGCACACCCGGTCCGGCTGGACCAAGTGCAGCGCCTCATGTTCCAAGCCAGGTCGTAGAACCATCAGTGTCTACACCTGTGGGCCAGGGGCTGCCCGAGGGAGGGCCAATAACGCTGCCCCGTTTTGATCCGCTTTCCACCCAGTCATCGGAGGGTTCTAAGCAGGATGCTAGGCTCAAAGTCCGTCTGGCTCGTCTCCAGCTGGAAAAGGAGCAGCTCGAGAGAGAGTTCCAGCTGAAAAGGGAAATAGAGCTTAGGCGTTTGGACGCGGAACTGGCTAGGGCTAGGGAGGTCGAGCTAAAGAAGGTGGAGGTGGAGGCGGAGACTAAGGTCAAGATGCGACAGCTGGAACTCCAGCAGGCCTCCTCCCCTCCTGTGGCGGCCTCTCTGTCACAGACAGAGGTGCAGTTTGATGTAGGCAGGAATAGTCGTCTGGTCCCTGTGTTTCGTGACACTGAGGTGGAGGTTTACTTTGAATCATTTGAGCGGATAGCAACAGCCTTGCGTTGGCCGCGGGATGCGTGGGCCATCCTGCTGCAGTGCAAGCTGGTGGGCAAGGCACAGGAGGTTTGTTCCTCGTTGTCCACTGAGTGCAGTTTGGATTACGACAAACTAAAAAGTGCTATCCTGTTAGCCTCATTTAACTAGTCCCCGAGGCTTATAGGCAGCGATTTCGGGGGTTGAAAAAGGTGCAGGGTCAATCCTTCCTGGATTTCGCGAGGGAAAAAAGTGTCCTGTTTGACCGGTGGTGTATGGCCTGTAAAGCTGCAGATCTAGTTTCGGTACGGGAGTTAATTCTCATTGAGGAATTTAAAAACTGCATCTCTGAGCGGATGGCAGTATATCTGAACGAACAGAAAGTCTCCACGTTGCAGCAGGCCGTGACACTGGCTGACGAGTTCGCACTCGTCCATAAAGCCAGTGTCATTAAGCAAGAGCGACGCGACACACTAGAGAAGGCTAGCGGTGCTAGTGGTGAGCATGGCACAAGGGGGGAGGTGCCTGTGCCACGTCCCAGGTCAGACTGGAAATGTTTTTACTGTTTTAAATCTGGCCATTTAATAGCGGACTGCGAGGCCTACAGGCGAAAGCAGCCAGCCTCAACACCACATAAGTCAAAAGGATGGGGCTGATTAAACCGCTTCTCCAGTTAACAGACCCCTTAGCACTGAGACTCCTGATGAATGCTTTAAACCCTTCATTTTCAAAGGAGCGGTGTCGCTCTCTGGTGAGCCTAAAGATGAGCGGACTGTGACCATTTTACGTGACACGGGTGGCTCACAGTCCCTCATACTGGCCAGTGCACTTGCCTTTGATGAAAAGACTGCCAGTGGCACTGATGTTATTGTCAGAGGCGTTGGAATGACTTATGTGCCCGCCCCCCTCCATCGAATTTGGGTGTAGAGTGACCTAGTAAGTGGTGTTTTTCCTGTGGCTGTGTGTCCTTGCTTCCCGATTGATGGCGTGGATTTCATAATGGGCAATGACATTGCAGGCGGGAAGGTTTATCCTACCCCAGAGGTCACAAAGACCCCTGGCCGAAGTCCTTTGTCAGATGCTTTAAGCCAGCAGCACCCGGATGTATTTCCTGTAGGTGTTCTTACCCGGTCACACGCCCGTCGGCAGGAAGAAGTGGTTGACTTGTCAGAGTCAGTGGTCGGCTCTATTTTGGAAAAGGATGTGATGCCCTCCGAGGAGGAGGTGGGTCCTGATGCCAAGGAACTGGCTCAAGAAGTAGCTGAGCCTGCTCCTGAACCTGCAGCCCTCCTCTCCTCACGCTGGAGGCCCTTATGATCGCTCAGAAAAAGGACCCGTCGTTAGCCAAATGTTTTGCCGCCGTAGATGAGAGTGATGGTCCGACAGGAGACAGGAAGCAGACATTTGTTGTTTGTGATGGATTGTTAATGCGCAGGTGGACCTCAAAGCCAGGGGAGGACTGGAGTGTAGTCCAACAGATAGTGGTCCTGGCTAGTTTGCGTCAGCATGTGCTACAATTAGCCCATGACCATTCATGGTCAGGACATTTGGGGATAACTAAAACATATGACCGTATTCTGCAGCACTTCTTCTGGCCGGCAATGAAAACAGATGTTGCAAAGTATTGTAATACTTGTCACACGTGTCACCTGGTGGGCAAACCAAACCAAACTGTGCCCCCCGCCCCACTATGTCCAATACCTGCTGTTGGTGAGCCATTTGAGCACGTTTTGGTTGATTGTGTCGGTCCGTTGCCAAGAACACGGGCAGGTAATCAGTTTTTATTGACCATAATGTGCTTGTCCACGCGGTTCCCCGAAGCAATTCCTCTGCGGAGGATCACCACTGCAAACATTACTAAGGCGCTAATCAAGTTTTTTACCACCTTTGGTCTCCCAAAAACAGTGCAAACGGACCAGGGAACTAATTTCTTATCCCGAGCATTTAAACAGACTTTAGCTTCCCTTGGCATTTCTCATTCCGTGTCTAGTGCTTACCACCCAGAGTCGCAGGGTGCACTTGAGCGTTGGCACCAGACGCTTAAGGCGATGCTGAAAAAGTACTGCCACAACACGGGCAGAAGTTGGGATGAGGGTGTCCCCTTTGTGCTGTTTGCGATACGCGATGCCAAGCAGGAGTCCTTAGGGTTCAGCCCGGCTACCCTTGTGTTTGGCCACGATGTGCGGGGCCCACTAAAGGTGTTGAAAGAGAAGTTCCTTAGTGGGGGTGTTCCAAAAACTAACGTGGTAGATTTTGTGAAGACGTGTAGGGATCGATGGCAACAAGCTACCTCATTAGCAAAAGAGGCCCTGTGTGCATCCCAGGCAAGCATGAAGAAATGGTATGACAGAAAAGCTGTAAAAAGACATTTTCAGGCTGGAGACAAAGTCCTAGTGTTGCTACCGGTGCCTGGTTCTGCTCTTTCGGCCCGTTTTGCAGGACCGTATGTTGTAGTGAGGAAGGTGTCCGAGACAGATTATGTCCTCAGTACCCCAGAACGCAGGAGGAAAACCCCCCTGTGTCACATTAACATGTTGAAACCCTACCATGATAGGGAAACCCATGAGACCGTTGCCAGCGCAGCAACCCCCAGTGCTGTCTCTGCTGCCATGCTGAGCGTAGAGGCAAGTGCCGACGATGGTCTGCATATGCTTTCTGAGGGACAACAGTGTGGGCGGTTGGCAAATTCAGCTTACTTAGCCGAGGTAACGGCCCACTTGTCTCATCTGTCCCCTTCACAGTGCAAAGATGTGCTTAGCCTACTGCACTCCTACCCTTCTCTCTTTGGTGATGTGCCCTCACGTACTAGTGTTTGTGAACATGACATCAATGTTGGTGACGCAACCCCAATCAAACAGCATGCGTACCGCTGCCCCATGGGAAAGCGTGAGGTGATGAAGAAGGAAGTCAGTTATTTAGTAGAGAACGGTTTGGCACAACCGAGCCACAGCCCTTGAGCTCCCGTGTTTGCTTGCGCCTAAGTCTGATGGCACCCCACGCTTCTGCACCGACTACACCGGAAGGTAAATGCAGTGACCGTCTCTGATTCTTTTCCACTTCCTCGTATGGAGGATTGCATTGACAATATCGGTCCTGCCAAATACATCTCCAAACTAGACCTTCTTAAAGGGTATTGGCAGGTGCCTCTGACCCCCAGAGCCTCTGACATTTCTGCATTTGTCACACCCGACCATTTCATGCAGTACACCGTGATGGCGTTTGGCATGAAAAATGCTCCGGCCACCTTTCAGCGTTTAATGCAGCTGGTGTTGGGGGATGTGCCTCGGTGTAATGTGTACTTGGATGACGTAGTGATATACACGGACACGTGGGAAGAGCATGTGGCCATCCTACAAGCAGTGTTTCAGCGATTGGCCGATGCCTCGTTAACTCTAAATCTCGCTAAGTGCGAGTTTGCCAAAGCGACAGTCACGTATCTGGGAAAGCAGGTGGGTTTCGGGCGGGTTCGCCCGGTGGAGGCAAAAGTCGAGGCTATCCTCAGCTACCCGGCCCCAGCCACTAGGCGGGAGTTAAAGCGGTTCCTGGGCATGACTGGATACTATCGCTGTTTTTGCAAGAACTTTGCGGTAGTTGTGGCCCCTTTGACAAAGCTATGTAGCCCCAAAATCCCTTTTGGTTGGTCAGGAGAGTGCCAGCATGCATTAGAGTCTGCAAAATCCCTCCTTTGCAGCGCCCCAGTTCTGGCCGCCCCCAACTTCTCTCAGCCTTTCAAACTGGAAGTTGACGCCAGTGCCACCGGAGCTGGTGCGGTGCTGTTGCAGGACGACACAGAGGGTGTGTGTCACCCAGTCTGCTACTACTCTGCAAAGTTCAAGCGCCATCAGCTAAACTATTCCACCATAGAGAAAGAAGCTCTAGCGCTGCTGATGGCATTGCAGCACTTCACTGTGTATGTGGGCTCTAGCTCCTTTCCAGTATCTGTGTATACAGATCACAATCCCCTTACGTTTCTCCAACGTATGTACAACCACAACCAGCGGCTAATGCGCTGGGCTTTGCTGGTGCAAGATTATGACCTGGTTATCCAACACAAGAAAGGGAGTGAAAACCTGGTGGCTGATGCACTCTCACGCAGTGCATAGTGATGAGTTTATTCTGTGTTTTGTATAGTGTGAACATAAGGTGGGGGGAATGTTACATCCTGTGAGGCTGTGGGAGTGTGTGGGTGTGGTGTTGTCTTCTCCCTCTTCTCCTCCTTCTTTCTTGCCCCTCCCCTTGTCTCTCTCCGCCCCTTCCTTCTCCGTTAGGACACACCTGCTGCTCATCTGCCCTCGTTACCACCAATTACCCTGAGAGGTGATATAAGCTGGAGGAGAGCAGTGTGGAGGTGGGAGAGGCTTCTGGTGGATTTTCCTCTGTGGTGGATAGTGTGTGTTTCCAGCCTAGGTGTGGGAAAGGCCTGCTGTGTGCGTGTGACTAGCCCTACTGTGCGTAGCTTACCGTGAGTAGCTCAACTGGGTAGTGTTTTTGCTTGGGTGTCGGCAGCCTCCATTACTTTGTTTGGCCTGCCTAGTTTTTGCTAATAGCAGCGTTGCTGTCTTTTTCTGTTGAAGCCTTATAGTTGTTTTCTTCGGTGAAGTGGTCACCATTCTCTTTGGGTTGACCTGTTTTGAGTTATAATTAAAGCAGCAGTGCTGTCTCTTTCTGTTGTTACCTTTTAAATGATTATTGAGTCAATTGATTATAATAAAGACTTATTTTGTGTTAAAAACCATCTGCCTGGCGTTCTTTTCATTTCACCCGGATCCACCTGTTACTGTCCCCCACCCTCTTCGCCTAGCTTTCATGTGGGGACGTAACAGCAACTTATTGCTTCTTTACCTCTTTTCTGCAGAAATTCTGCTGATTCACCTCTTTTCTGCAAAATTTTCAGCCTTTTCACTTCTTCTCAGCACAATTCTCAGCAGCTTCTGCTCATTTAGCAAAATTGTCCCTTTCTCCATCTCTTGTTGTGCGAGAAAGAGTTTGGTTCAGTGAGATGAGCAGCTGCCTTAAGACCAGAAGGGCCAGGTTCAAATCCCGGTCATGGCAAAAACTGTTTTCAGTTTTCTCTTTTGTTCTACCTCTTTTCTGCAGAAATTCTGCTGATTTATCTCTTTTCTGCAAAATTTTCAGCCTTTTCGCCTCTTCTCAGCACAAAAAATGAGCAGCTTCTGCTCATTTTAGCAGAATTGTCAGTCTCTCCTCCTCTATTTTGAGAGAATGACTTTAGCTCAGTGAGATGAGTAGCTGCCTTGAGTCCAGGAGGGCCAGGTTCGAATCCTGCTCAGCGCAAAACTTTTTTTTCACCACCATACAACTTTTTGCAACTTTTCATCTTTTTCAGCTTTTCAGCAGACAGCTTCAGCGTTAAGACATCCACACAGCATTTTCGCAGGAAATGCAAACTTTTTCTAGTTCTTTATTATTATTCTTAGGACTTCCGTACGTTTTTTGCCGTGGAACTACTTCCTCAGTTTTCAGCCGATTTTCTCCGTTCAAACTCTAAACTGTTCTGCTCTTTCTGCTAATGTGCGCTTTATCTTTTGGTGTTTATTACTATTATACTTTTTAAAATATTACACTTTTTTCCTTTAATTTGTCCCATTGAAATGAATGGAAATCTTCAGAAATTGTGCTAAAACTTGCTTGTTTTTGAAACTTAACTACTTCCTCATACTTTCACCTAGAAACTCCATTCAAACTTTAAAATGTTCTCAGATTATTGGGCTATTCCTGTGTGATTCAGCTTTTTCAGACCTTCTACCGTTTTAATCTTATCTCTCTTTAAGTTTTCAGTTGCAGCTTTGTGATTTTTCAGAAAATACATGCGTTGCTATGGTTGCTATGCAATTAAGTCAGAGTGAGTGCTGGTCCGTTCTGAATTTTCTCTTCATGTCTAAACGACTTCTTGCTACTCGCTCAATTTCCACTCAACCCCCACAAATTATACATCAACACGTAGGTATTTTTGCTGGCTTTTGGAAAATGTCACTATCTGTATTGTGAGATTCACCGTTTTTTCGCAATTTGCCTCAGAGTGACACAAGGTCTGACAACTCCCCGTTCAAAGTCTATGGGGAGGTTTTGAAATTCAGAGCTGAAATTCTGTAACGGCAGGCATTTTCAAATCGCCATATCTCTTTAACAAAGCAAAGTTAGGACATGAGGCTTGTGCCAATATGTCTTCAGACACTGCTGACACTCACAGTGGAAGCAGTTTTTACAATTATCTGACCGTTGAACAATGAATTACGTTTGTTTGAGGGGTGGAAATCTGTCCTCCTCTCAGTTTTCAAATGCCGAAAATGAACCCGTTTCTTCTCTCGTCATATCTCCTATAAATAAAATATATATTTATATATTTTATTTAAATATATAAAATATATATTTATATATTTTATTTATAGAAATGAAGCCCAAGAATCATGATTTTACCGTCCCGTGGTCTCAGCCTCAAATATTTATCATCAATCAGACAAAGCTCTTGTAGAAACAAACAAATGAACAAAATGTGTTCTCCTTCATTTCTGTTAAACAAAGCTGTGTGCCACATTTCCAGCAGTTAGTATCATGGTTGCTAGGCAACCTTGGCAGCGTGACGGAGGCAAGACTGTCACCTCAATCGGGCTACAGCCTAGCTGTGTCCCAAAACCTAGGCCGCATCCTTCAGGTTGAAAATGACATATTATCAGTATTTATGTTATTTTAAAAGTTATTCAGCAGAGACTGTTTGGGATATAATGTGTCACATATAGCCCTTCTGGATGATATCCTACAAGTTTGAACCAGAAATATTGTTTCTGTCACAAGTTATAGGCCACAATCATTTTTGGTAGCCCTAAAATGGCATGTTCTTAGCCGTTATTCTGAACAAACAAGAACATGGTGATACTGGCACAATATGATTAAACTCCCCATTTTCATTTACTACACAAGGGAATAAAAGCCTGGTATATAATCATGTAAGGGAAAAGTATTCCGAGCATGTGAAAATATGTACTCAAAGTGGTTAGAAAATTAATTTTTTAAAAAAGAAAGAAAAAGTGTGTGTCTTGCATTTGTTATTCCAGAAAGAAGTTTTGTGAGTCAAAAAAGTGTCTAAAATTACTGCAGTGAGACAGTTCTTCAAACTAAGATGCAACCTAAAACACTTGTTTCAAATAGAAAAGTCAATATATATTAGTCACCACACAGGGTTTAACCTGAATGATTTCTCATTCCCAACTTATGTTGGCTTCATTCAAATACTCGTTGTGGCAATTTGGGGACGAGATTCATATTAATCAGACTCTCAGACCAGCAGAGTTTAAAATTTACGCTTTTATTTATTTTTTTTATTTTTTTTTAAGAGCGGCAGTCCCGGCAGGAGCACTGCATCTTCGCCATGGCCGTCAGGAATTTCATGAATTTAGAGAAAGTCTCTAGAGCGACGACCATGGCGTGTTCATGGGAGCTTCCTATAAAAGTGAGCAAACAGAAGAGAAGAGAAAAAATGCATGAGTGGAAGTAAACATCAATGGCTTTCAAATAAAACCCTATAAATACCAACCCCTTCCTCTTTCAAAGGAGTCTCCAAACTTACTGCGAGACATTCCCATTACATTTGGCCCACATTCCCTGTCAAAAGCACCTCCAATCCCACAGTCCATCTCTGACAATGCACGAGATGAAACAACCAGACATGCAGCTAAATGTGAAACTGTTCCACGCTTGTTCTGGAGTGCTGAGTAGGTTTCCAAAACGTCCTTACCATTCATTCTGCCCATCCTTAAAGACGTTGACACAGAGGGCACAATGTACAGATAAACTTCTCCTTACAAAATAAATCCCATTGAATAGTGTTTCTCTTTGAATACTCTGTGATGGAGCACAAAACTGCTGCTACAGTTTCACATTGTTGTTCAAAAGTAGGAACAGTCATGTTTCGTGATTTTGGAAGGAATCACATTCTGTCTGGAAAGACCAAATGTAGGTCGACTGAAAGTTTTACTACATGCCGCCTCCTCTCATCAGGCCTCCCATGTTGCCCAAGCCCATAACTACAGGGAAAGCATGACAATGAGCCTCTCATTCCACTGCCGTCTTTCAGTCAACGGATTAAAAATGCATCAGTTACTTTGTTCAGTTTCACGACTGTGCAGTTAGGTACCTCCAGGACAAGAAAAGACATTAAACTCTCCAAACCTTCAATGTACGCTTTTATTCTAGAACATACTCACGGGGAAGAGCAGCTGCTCCTGGTGGTCGCTCACCAGCGTGAGACTCTTCATTCTGTGAAAATAAAAGTAATTCTAAGCATACTCATGTCATACAGCTCTAATGTACAGTAAAGACTAAGCAGTGTGACCTGCATTGTTCTGTTGAACAGCAGCTGTCCATTGAACATTGCTTTGAAATCATTAAGGAAAACAGACATCTTGAACCAAGTCACTATAATAGCACGTTTCACAGTTTCTCCCCTCTGCAGCCTGTTACTTTCAGGGGTTGGCCACTGAGTGACATCACTATACACAATCTCATGCGGTTCAACGCATCATCACTGTCAGTTGGCAGTAGAGCATTGGTCACATCCCTGTGCTTCCAACAATAGGCAGATAATCCCCAGTGACAGAGGATTCCCAAAGTTTTCCAGCAGTTCTATGGAATGAGTTTTATTTATCAACCATCTAGCAGCCTTGTTACAACCTCTTGCAGACCGCGTTTTTGTATCTGAACAATGGCCAGCATAGTAAATAAGGAAACCAAAGCTAGTGTGTCTCAGCTTGTTCCTATGCTTCCTTTGCTTTACTAAACTATGGTCAACTATGACAAAACCCCACAACACAAAAACCCATAAGCATGAATCTGAACAGATAAGAGAGAAACCTGGAGAAACCTGAAGACAGACTGAATAGTAGGGCTAACACACACAGAAGGTAGGAAAGTGGAAACACCTGGGGAGACACAGCTGACACCTATCAGGATGACACCACAGGGGACGTAAAAAAAACAACACATTGAAAGCCTAGTTTCAATGTTCAAAATAAAACAGAAAACATGGAGCTGTAGACATGACACAACCTTGACAACATGAACACAACACAGACATGAAATGACACATAACCACGGAGACATGGATGAAACCAAAACCAGAATAAAACCAATCAAAAGCAACGCATCAGGAGGTGGATACCACACGAGTCCATAACCAAACATTTCTCACCCTCTGCCAGCTGCAAACAAATGCAACCTCCTCAGAGTGCACCCAAATGCTGTGACTCATTTACTCAAACCCTTAACAAAAAGAAAGGCAGTAGGCCCTGTTCAGAGAAACTAAATAATTAAAAAAAACAAAAAAACAAAGTTGCAGATAAAACAAAAAAACTGGCTTCTTTTTTCCACAATAACCGTGTTTTATCACGTCAAAAACATGAGAATGAGTCAATCCCTAAGCCTGATACCTGACCTTTCTCTTTCCTCTGGGCTTTGAGGGCCTGCCATTTAACATCATACAGGATGTTACTTACAGAAAGGCGAGCTCTTTTTGTGACGCGGCGACCACCACGTGTCTTCTGCTTTCTCTTCTTCCTGCGGGCAAAGTTTAGAAAACTTTCTAAGCATACTTTGACAAGCTTTTAGAAGACTTGGAAAACTTTATTGCACTGCCATGTCAATTACATCTTCCATTTTTACGATTATATATCATGTCATTTTTGAGTATGAAGATCAGAAAGCCCCTGGTTTTATGTTATTAATAAATTGATTCAAACAAACAGTAATTGTCACTGAACTCAATTTGATTTACAGGCATTTGTAACACGTATGAACATAACGCTAACTTTGAAAAAAGGAAAGTTTGAAGCCTAATCTTGAAAGTAGAGATAGTGTCTGTCTCCCGAATCCAAACTGGAAGCTGGTTCCACAGAAGAGTGGCCTGAAAACTGAAGGCTCTGCCTCCCATTCTACTTTTAAATACTATAGGAATAACAAGTAGGCCTGCAGTGTGAGAGCGAAGTGCTCTAATAGGCTGATATGGCACTACAAGGTCATTAAGATAAGATGGGGCCTGATTATTTAAGACCTTGTATGTGAGGAGCAGGATTTTGAATTCAATTCTGGATTTAACAGGAAGCCAATGAAGGGAAGCCAAAACAGGAGAAATATGCTCTCTCTTTCTTGTCCCTGTCAGGACTTTTGGATCAGCTGAAGGCTTTTCAGCGAGTTTTTTTGGGCATCCTGATAATAATGAATTACAGTAGTCCAGCCTGGAAGTAATAAATGCATGAACTAGTTTTTCAGCGTCACTAAGTGACAGGATATTTCGAACTTTGGAGACGTTGCGCAAATGGAAGAAAGCAGTCTTACATATTTGTTTAATATGTGCATTGAAGGACATGTCCTGGTCAAAAATGACTCCAAGGTTCCTCACAGCATTACTGGAGGCCAAGGTAATGCCATCCAGACTAAGAATCTGGTCAGATACCATATTTCTAAGATTTTCAGGGCCAAGTACAATAACCTCAGTTTGATCTGAATTAAGAAGCAGAAAGTTAGCGGACATCCAGGTCTTTCCTGCAGTTTAACTAATTGGTGTGTGTTACCTGGCTTCATGGACAGATAGAGCTGGGTGTCATCGGCATAGCAGTGAAAATTTATGCTATGTCTTCAAATGATGATGCCTAGGGGAAGCATGTATAATGTAAACAGAATTGGTCCTAGCACTGAACCCTGTGGAACACCATAATTGACCTCAGTGTGTGAAGAGGACTCTCCATTTACATGTACAAATTGGAGTCTATTAGATAGCTATGATACAAACCACTGCAGCGCAGTACCTGTAATACCTACAGCATGTTCTAATCGCTCTAATAGGATAGTGCAGCGTTCGATACTGTCGACCATAATGAGGTCTAGCAGGACAAGCACAGAGATGAGTCCACTGTCAGAGGCCATAAGAAGATCATTTGTAACCTCGATCGTGGCTCAAGAGTTTGCAGTTTGTCTTGTAATGGGAAGGTTGCCGGTTCGAGCCCCGGCTCGGACAGTCTCGGTCGTTGTGTCCCTCACCCGTTGGTCAGAGGGCCCGGTGGCGCCAGTGTCCGGAAGCCTCGCCTCTGTCAGTGCGCTCCAGGGCGGCTGTGGCTACAATGTAGCTTGCCATCACCAGTGTGTGAATCGGTGGATGACTGAACGTGTAAAGCGCTATACAAATACAGGCCATTTACCTTCACTAAAGGTGCTTCTGTGCTGTGATGAGCACTGAAACTCTTCACTCTGCAGATGAGCAGTTAGCTGTTTGACAACTACTCTTTCAAGGATGTTTGATATGAAAGGATAGCAGGAGGAGAGAAGCTGCAGAGAGGTGTGTAAGACTGCAGCTCTGCTTCCTGGTTCCAACTCTGGATAGCCATATTTTTTTGGGGGGGGGTTAATAAATTTGTCGGTATTTCTAGAAATGACAGCTGCTCGTTTATTTTATTCTATTCTATTACCCTAGAATATGGTTTTAGTTCTTAGCTGTTGTTATATGGCTTCGTGTGTTCCATGTTGTGCTTTCTTTGTGCCTTTCTGTCCTGTGTTTCAGGCCTCTATGCTCTGTCTCCCCAGTCTCTTTTAAGCTTTCATGTCTAGAGTTCAGATGGTGTGTTTCCTGTTTTACTTTGAAGTTCCGTGTCTCTTGTCAGTGTGTCTATTTTTACTTCCCCTGTCTCGTTAAGTCTGATTTCTCCCAGCTGTGTGTCCCTCATGTCCCTCATTTCCCTCGTTATCCCTCAGTGTATTTAAGCCTTGTGTTTTGCTCTGTTGGTGTTGTGATTGTACTCTTAAAAACGAATAAATAAATAACAAAAAAAAAAAAAATAAAAAAATAAAAAAATGTCAGATGCAGCAGAGGAGGTAGAGGCACCTGACGGAGAGCAGGTGGGGACCACTCCTGAGGCGTCCCGGCAGGAGCCTCCCCATGGGAGCCGATCCATGGAGGAGCAGCACCAGCAGGGGTAAATCCATTCATTAAGGTTCTGTGATGAATGGACGGTGTGCGTTTGGGGCCCGTCTATTTACTAAATGCAACCCTGTGTTATACATTACTGTGTTTCTGTTAGGGATAAGAAGTACATTTAGTATTGCTTTGTTGCAACAGAAAGTGGACACATTTCACTTTCTGTTTGGTCACTTTGTATCTTTTTCTTTCTTTCTTGTCATTACTTTAAACAGTTTAATGAAGCACGGGCCCACTGTATCCAGGAAGAGGCCTAGTTAAGTGGCTGCATTGCAGATAGCAGACTGCTATTGATAAATGCCCCAGGGGCTTTCTGATCTTCATACTCAAAAATGACATGATATATAATCGTAAAAATGGCGTAATTGACATGGCAGTGCAATAAAGTTTTCCAAGTCTTCTAAAAGCTTGTCAAAGTATGCTTAGAAAGTTTTCTAAACTTTGCCTGCAGGAAGAAGAGAAAGCAGAAGACACGTGGTGGTCGCCGCGTCAACAAGAGAGCTCGCCTTTCTGTAAGTAACATCCTGTATGATGTTAAATGGCAGGCCCTCAAAGCCCAGAGGAAAGAGAAAGGTCAGGTATCAGGCTTAGGGATTGACTCATTCTCATGTTTTTGACGTGATAAAACACGGTTATTGTGGAAAAAAAGCCAGTTTTTTTTTTTATCTGCACCTTTGTTTTTGTTTTTTAAATTATTTAGTTTCTCTGAACAGGGCCTACTGCCTTTCTTTTTGTTAAGGGTTTGAGTAAATGAGTCACAGCACTCTGAGGAGGTTGCATTTGCTTGCAGCTGGCAGAGGGTGAGAAATGTTTGGTTATGGACTCGTGTGGTATCCACCTCCTGATGCGTTGCTTTTGATTGGTTTTATTCTGGTTTTGGTTTCATCCATGTCTCCGTGGTTATGTGTTATTTCATGTCTGTGTTGTGTTCATGTTGTCAAGGTTGTGTCATGTCTACAGCTCCATGTTTTCTGTTTTATTTTGAACATTGAAACTAGGCTTTCAATGTGTTGTTTTTTTTTTACGTCCCCTGTGGTGTCATCCTGATAGGTGTCAGCTGTGTCTCCCCAGGTGTTTCCACTTTCCTACCTTCTGTGTGTGTTAGCCCTACTATTCAGTCTGTCTTCAGGTTTCTCCAGGTTTCTCTCTCATCTGTTCGATTCATGCTTATGGGTTTTTGTGTTGTGGGGTTTTGTCATAGTTGACCATAGTTTAGTAAAGCAAAGGAAGCATAGGAACAAGCTGAGACACACTAGCTTTGGTTTCCTTATTTACTATGCTGGCCATTGTTCAGATACAGAAACGCGGTCTGCAAGAGGTTGTAACAAGGCTGCTAGATGGTTGATAAATAAAACTCATTCCATAGAACTGCTGGAAAACTTTGGGAATCCTCTGTCACTGGGGATTATCTGCCTATTGTTGGAAGCACAGGGATGTGACCAATGCTCTACTGCCAACTGACAGTGATGAACGTTGAACCGCATGAGATTGTGTATAGTGATGTCACTCAGTGGCCAACCCCTGAAAGTAACAGGCTGCAGAGGGGAGAAACTGTGAAACGTGCTATTATAGTGACTTGGTTCAAGATGTCTGTTTTCCTTAATGATTTCAAAGCAATGTTCAATGGACAGCTGCTGTTCAACAGAACAATGCAGGTCACACTGCTTAGTCTTTACTGTACATTAGAGCTGTATGACATGAGTATGCTTAGAATTACTTTTATTTTCACAGAATGAAGAGTCTCACGCTGGTGAGCGACCACCAGGAGCAGCTGCTCTTCCCCGTGAGTATGTTCTAGAATAAAAGCGTACATTGAAGGTTTGGAGAGTTTAATGTCTTTTCTTGTCCTGGAGGTACCTAACTGCACAGTCGTGAAACTGAACAAAGTAACTGATGCATTTTAATCCGTTGACTGAAAGACGGCAGTGGAATGAGAGGCTCATTGTCATGCTTTCCCTGTAGTTATGGGCTTGGGCAACATGGGAGGCCTGATGAGAGGAGGCGGCATGTAGTAAAACTTTCAGTCGACCTACATTTGGTCTTTCCAGACAGAATGTGATTCCTTCCAAAATCACGAAACATGACTGTTCCTACTTTTGAACAACAATGTGAAACTGTAGCAGCAGTTTTGTGCTCCATCAGAGTATTCAAAGAGAAACACTATTCAATGGGATTTATTTTGTAAGGAGAAGTTTATCTGTACATTGTGCCCTCTGTGTCAACGTCTTTAAGGATGGGCAGAATGAATGGTAAGGACGTTTTGGAAACCTACTCAGCACTCCAGAACAAGCGTGGAACAGTTTCACATTTAGCTGCATGTCTGGTTGTTTCATCTCGTGCATTGTCAGAGATGGACTGTGGGATTGGAGGTGCTTTTGACAGGGAATGTGGGCCAAATGTAATGGGAATGTCTCGCAGTAAGTTTGGAGACTCCTTTGAAAGAGGAAGGGGTTGGTATTTATAGGGTTTTATTTGAAAGCCATTGATGTTTACTTCAACTCATGCATTTTGTTTCTTCTCTTCTGTTTGCTCACTTTTATAGGAAGCTCCCATGAACACGCCATGGTCGTCGCTCTAGAGACTTTCTCTAAATTCATGAAATTCCTGACGGCCATGGCGAAGATGCAGTGCTCCTGCCGGGACTGCCGCTCTTAAAAAAAAAAAAAAAAAAATAAATAAAAGCGTAAATTTTAAACTCTGCTGGTCTGAGAGTCTGATTAATATGAATCTCGTCCCCAAATTGCCACAACGAGTATTTGAATGAAGCCAACATAAGTTGGGAATGAGAAATCATTCAGGTTAAACCCTGTGTGGTGACTAATATATATTGACTTTTCTATTTGAAACAAGTGTTTTAGGTTGCATCTTAGTTTGAAGAACTGTCTCACTGCAGTAATTTTAGACACTTTTTTGACTCACAAAACTTCTTTCTGGAATAACAAATGCAAGACACACACTTTTTCTTTCTTTTTAAAATTAATTTTCTAACCACTTTGAATACATATTTTCACATGCTCGGAATACTTTTCCCTTACATGATTATATACCAGGCTTTTATTCCCTTGTGTAGTAAATGAAAATGGGGAGTTTAATCATATTGTGCCAGTATCACCATGTTCTTGTTTGTTCAGAATAACGGCTAAGAACATGCCGTTTTAGGGCTACCAAAAATGATTGTGGCCTATAACTTGTGACAGAAACAATATTTCTGGTTCAAACTTGTAGGATATCATCCAGAAGGGCTATATGTGACACATTATATCCCAAACAGTCTCTGCTGAATAACTTTTAAAATAACATAAATACTGATAATATGTCATTTTCAACCTGAAGGATGCGGCCTAGGTTTTGGGACACAGCTAGGCTGTAGCCCGATTGAGGTGACAGTCTTGCCTCCGTCACGCTGCCAAGGTTGCCTAGCAACCATGATACTAACTGCTGGAAATGTGGCACACAGCTTTGTTTAACAGAAATGAAGGGGAACACATTTTGTTCATTTGTTTGTTTCTACAAGAGCTTTGTGTGATTGATGATAAATATTTGAGGCTGAGACCACGGGACGGTAAAATCATGATTCTTGGGCTTCATTTCTGTACTGAACAGTCATTTTAAGTTTAGCTAGTAAATGACCATTAGCTCATGCTGTGTGTAAAGCAAAATGTACGAGCTGTGATAACTGTCCCTGATGAAATGAAGAGACTGTGTTGTGGAAGTTTTCCATTAAATAAAGCCTGCAGACGAGCGGTGAGCGGTAGCTAACATTCTTTAATCAAAACACACAGAACAGAAAACCAAGCTTGTGGAGAGCCTGCATGACCGCGGGGCAGGGTCAGCAGAGTCTCCCTGAGCCTAGCATGGCTCTCAGTTAAATACCTTCGCCAGGAACAAAAGGCAGTACAGCTGTTTCACACCTTAAGGTTCACACTCCCTTGCTACCTCCCAGAGTCCTCGAAGAGACAAAAGACTCTTCCCGTGGAGTGGTCTGCTTCCCCCCCAACTTCCTTCTTCCAGTATGGGTGTCAGACATGTTAAAATCCAGTGGCACCAAGGCATTACAATAACTTGATTAGTATATAAGTAAAAGAAATTCCTTTACAATCCCACCCTTTGATTCTTAAATCAAGAATCACATTAATACCAGAATTTCTTTCCCGACATTCTGTAATCACATCAACATTATTGTACACTTAAAGGAGTTTCACACTGTGTATCCTCATTTCACTGTTCTCTCACCACCCTTTGTTCATCTTTAATCATTCCCACAATCTAAGCTCTCGCATGCAAATGGCTACAACAATGATAGAGAGGAAAGGCATTCTCCAGAGTGTCAAAGTACTTTGCATGGCAAAGTGAAACAGCATTAGGTGGTCATTCTCAGTCCCAGTCATGGCTCCTGGTGTCTGTGCCATTTACAGAGTCATAATTCAAACGCTGATCTCCCTCTGTGCTGTCAACTTTGGAGCTTGGCACGCTCTCTTCATCCCTCGATTTCTGTTCCAACGCGGCTGTAGATTTAAGGCAGAGCACGTCGTACACCTTAGTTGTCTTCCTCAACGTCAACGGCAAAACTCTTTCATTTTATCTTAAGATTTTGCTGTTCAAAATCTCCTCGTGACAATCCTTTGGAAGCCCAGTGGTGCAGCCCACTGTCGTTTGTCAGTTGTCCTGCAGATGGTCCCTGCTTCTCACTGGTCCTTTTGAAGCCTTCTATATCTCTCATGTCACGGTCTCTGCAATTTAAAAATGAAAATTTCCCCGGAAAACCCTCTTTTGCCAAATGTTAGTTTAGAACAATTAGACATGCACAATAAAGTTGTGCATTGTCACTTAAAAATTCCCAGGGCTTCTCCCCTGGAGTAGTTTCACTCCAGGCCCTGTCATAAGGAAAAAAAAAAACATTAGCCAGTGGTGTGTCCTGCTGTAAATCATGTGATTAGATCCCACGATTAACCCTTTGCTGTGGAAAATGTGATGTAGATGTTAGCGCAGCGCATCTGTATGCACACTTTCTCACAGTGACCTCTGCACTGTAAACAATACAAGGTCATGAATAACACACCGCTGGTAAATTCACAAAGACACAGAAAATGGGAATTAAAAGGTTAAGTTAAGCTCATGCAACCTGTTGCTGTCATCTTTCTGCTCCTGTAAAAAGAAACATACATACATACATCCACCCTTTGGTCTGGTCAAGGTGGAGGTGCAATCTTGCATACTGGTGTCAAGTCAGTCAAGCTTTTGTCAGTCCAGTCAGTCCCCATTTTTTATTTGCTGACAGTAGAACCTCTCGTGATGCAATAAGTTTCTACTGCCAGCAATGACGTCATTTCAAAAAAAAGAAAAAAATAATTTAGACTGGATTACCTCGCTGAATCCTTTTTGGCAGGGACTTGTTTTCTGATTGTCCCAAATAAGTGGCTTTCTCCCGAGCCCATTTTAATTTTTTGGAGAAACTCACTTGCGATTGTTCAACATGTTGTGTAGCGCTTTCGATCCCGATATTGCAGGCCTGCTTGAAAAGGAGAAAACTGCCAAACAAAAATCTCAGTGCACTGTTAAAAATCAAAACAATATGAAGGCCTCCTTTTAGGAGTTGTCTAAGCATACTCTCTTAGAATGATAGATCAAAACACAACTAACTGGTAGGTTAAAAGTGGTACCAAAAGAAAATGCTAAATCCCCAAAACTTTCATCCACCAGCCACACCTCACACAACAACAATATTCTATTAGATAATGAGTTTTTTTGTTTTCCCCCATGTACCCAGATGTGTGTTATGATAAGACCTCCCCCACACATCAGAAACAAGAAACTCAATAATCTATTAGTCTCCACTCATCTGACCCCCCTGCATCATTCTGTTCACCCCTGCAATGATTCAATCATCCTTCCCCAAAATAATACTAGTTCACTAGTCTATGTATCACTTCTTAACCCACTAAGTGAACCGGACAAGATGATGGTAACAGCAATGCATGCTTAAAATGCTATTTGGTCTTCATGAGCTTCATTGCATGTGTGTTTGTGTTAGTAGGATTAATGCATTTTTCTGTTTGTGTAATTTTGTGTACCTCTCCTCTTTGCGGTGCTCCAGACACTTTTCAATTCTCCACGCAAGGCAGTCGTTTTTTCTTCCCAGTTTCCTAAACCCAAATTTCAGTTCCCACACTAAAACAGCCATGTTCTCCCCTGCTCCTTCCACTGTGGTCTCATCCCCTTGCAGCAGTCCAGTGAGAGTCAGTTGTCTTTCACCTTTGTCCTGTGTTTTCCACTGTCTCATCTTGCCATTTTGCTCCAAAAGTGGCAAATGTCCAACTCAGTCAAGTCTTTTCAATGGTCCATTCACACACAGTGAAGTTGCAGCTCATTGGAAATGCACATCCATCCATCCAGTCATGATGACGCCATTTTTCTCCTTGCTGTCGCTGTCTTGCACAGCTGCTGCTGCTGCAACTTTTCTTCACTGCTCAGGACACTGCTGTGAGCTCTTGATATCCATCTCGTTGTTCTGGAACTGCATTTCTTGTCTTCAGGGAGAGATTCTTTGAGCTTGTGTTCTCAGGGTGACAAACACATGGAAGTTAAGCTGTAAAACAATTCAGCCAAAACTTGGCTTGAGTGTTTCTAATGATGTTAACCTATAATTTTCTTCCCACTGCTGCACGTGGAAAATTGATCCGGGTCTGTTCTTCACCTGCAAGTCACTCTTCTCATTGCTTAAAACAACACATCTCCCCTCTCTGGTTCTGAAGTCCCCTTTCTTAAAAACCCAGATAGATTTTAGTTGTTCTATGTTGAAAAACACCAAACCCTCTTCCTATTTTATTGCTTATTTTCATCAACAAGTCTGCGAAATTTTGTGTGTCCACCCTAGAGGAGCTGGTGGCCTGCAGTACCACCCTCTCCCGCTAGTTGGAAACAGCTTTTACACACATTTCTACACTCCTCTCTCTTTTTTTTTTGTTTTGTTCCCCATTTTCAACATTTTGAACCCCATTTTTCTGTTTTTTTTTTTTTACACACACAACAACTTTTCCCACACAACCATTCTCTTTCATCTCACAACATACTTTTACCCACAGTTCTTAACATACAGTCACACATTGAGTTTTGTCCCTGCCCGCCCGGTGGAGCGCTTGCCGCAGTCGCCTCTCGAGCCGCTAATCCGGCTCCGCTGACCGGCCCTGGATTCTAGATTCTTTATTACTGCACGAGGCGTCCCCCGTGAGGTTCTTTGCCTTCTACGGACCAAGGAACGAACACCGCCACCCCCAGTCTCCTTTGAAGAAGTTTAGGATCTTTTAGAAGACGCTAGGGATGTCACTCCGTGATTCTACACGAAGACTCTCCGTGATTCTACACGAAGACTCCCTCGGAGCTCTTGCCCTGGAAGGTCGTAACACACCTTCTTGGGCTCCCCGAAGGCTGCAACACGCTCACCTCCTCGGCCAGACACAAAACTCTCGTGACTTGTTACAAGTTAGCTATCACTCACCCATCTGCAGGAGTCCCCTCAAAGTCGATGGTTTCGGTGGTTGCTGAAACACGCGGCTCCGTGACTCCTCCATGTCCTTTGCTTCAACAGCCGGTAGGACAAAGGTACCTTTTCCCTGAGGGGTGATCAGCCCGTCCACAGAACCGTTGTTCAGCGACCACACGGACCACCCTGCTCACAGCGCCATTCTGTTGTGGAAGTTTTCCATTAAATAAAGCCTGCAGATGAGCGGTGAGCGGTAGCTAACATTCTTTAATCAAAACACACAGAACAGAAAACCAAGCTTGTGGAGACACTGCTGACCCTGCCCCGTATCATTAAATCAATATAGTCATGTTTTCCAATTTATTAACTGTTTCAGTAAAAGCACCCTCATCCCCAGTGTTGTTAGGGATTGAGGCACACATGCCTCAAACATCACACACTCCTGAGCTAAATTTTACAGAGTAATCGATCTTGCCTCTATCTATGCAGTGTATTGTACTTTTCACTGTTGTAGACCCATTTAAACAGTTCACAACATCTCAAAGGCATTTACAATTACCCTTACTATCCCCATATCAGTGATGCCTATTGGGAAACCGAAACAACCACATTTAACTCTGGAAGAACAACCTCAATCCCCAGGTGCTTCCAGCATGTTTGAGGCCTATCAAAATCCCACAATGAAATGTCATGAATCAAAAATCCTACCTTCAGGGTGTCAAACAATGTGTCTAAGTTGCGCACACATGTCAAAAGAAACCACAATTGTTCTTATTCTTATGTTTACTCAGACAATGAGGACCTAATGCACTTACGCACCAGCAACTGACGTGCTAGAAAAACAGTCTCGCTGCCCTGAGAAAATGTACACAAAGTACAAATAATTATTATTCAAGTAGCTGCAAAGTTTGCTTTTACTGAGGCTCAGGACTCTGAAAAGAGTATGTGATGTTCGGAGAGTCGTGTAAATGCATATCATTTGTAAAATGATTAGAAACGTCACACCAATGACCACCTTAACTCAAAAACACACCGAACTTCTTCATGCAAAACTGCTTGGCTGTTTAGGCAAGGCAAGGCAAGTTTATTTATATAGCAGAATTCTATGGAGTTAAATCAGGACCATAATGTTTGTGTAATTAAAAGAAAAATTTGAAATCGAAAATATGTAAACCGAAACCGAAGACTTTCTGCTTCTTAATTCAGATAAAACTGAGGTTATTGTACTCGGCCCTGAAAATCTTAGAAATATGGTATCTAAGCAGATTCTTACTCTGGATGGCATTACCTTGGCCTCCAGTAACACTGTGAGAAACCTTGGAGTCATTTTTGACCAGGACATGTCCTTCAATGCACATATTAAACAAATATGTAAGACTGCTTTCTTCCATTTGCGCAACATCTCTAAAATTAGAAATATCCTGTCTCAGAGTGATGCTGAAAAACTAGTTCATGCATTTATTACTTCCAGGCTGGACTACTGTAATTCACTATTATCAGGAAGTCCTAAAACTCGCTGAGAAGCCTTCAGCTAATCCAAAATGCTGCAGCAAGAGTACTGACAGGGACTAGAAAGAGAGAGCATATTTCTCCTGTTTTGGCTTCCTTCATTGGCTTCCTGTTAAATCCAGAATTGATTTCAAAATCCTGCTCCTCACATACAAGGTCTTAAATAATCAGGCCCCATCTTATCTTAATGACCTTGTAGTACCATATCACCCTATTAGAGCACTTCGCTCTTGCACTGCAGGCCTACTTGTTGTTCCTAGAGTATTTAAAAGTAGAATGGGAGGCAGAGCCTTCAGTTTTCAGGCCCCTCTTCTGTGGAACCAACTTCCAGTTTGGATTCGGAGACAGACACTATCTCTACTTTCAAGATTAGGCTTAAAACTTTCCTTTTGCTAAAGCATATAGTTAGGGCTGGACCAGGTGACCCTGAATCCTCCCTTAGTTATGCTGCAATAGACGTGGCTGCCGGGGATTCCCATGATGCATTGAGTTTTTCCTTCCAGTCACCTTTCTCACTCACTATGTGCTAATAGACCTCTCTGCATCGAATCATATCTGTTATTAATCTCTGTCTCTCTTCCACAGCATGTCTTTCATCCTGTTTTCCTTCTTTCACCCCAACCGGTCGCAGCAGATGGCCGCCCCTCCCTGAGCCTGGTTCTGCCGGAGGTTTCTTCCTGTTAAAGGGAGTTTTTCCTTCCCACTGTCGCCAAAGTGCTTGCTCATAGGGGTCATATGATTGTTGGGTTTTTCTCTGTATTTATTATTGTGCTATCTACTGTACAATATAAAGCGCCTTGAGGCGACTTTTGTTGTGATTTGGCGCTATATAAATAAAATTGAATTGAATTGAATTGAATTGAAAGCAAAAGTCACATTTTTAGAGTGAACTTTGAAAAAGAAAGAGTTGGATTTAAAATAAAATCAAACGTTTTGAATATTTGTATTAACTGAATCTTTTTTTCATTATTATTATTTTTAAAAAATCTATTCAGTCTCAGATTACATTTTTTCAGATTCAGATCTTTTAAATTAATGTACAAAAAAAATTTCTTCAGGTTCGGATTTTTCTCTCAGCTTCAAATTTTTTTTTTCACTTTCAGATCTCTATTTTTCAGTTTCAGACTTTTGGCCCTGTTTTGGCGTGGTGGGCGTGGCTACACAGAGAGGGGCGGGGAATCATGAGTGACAGCAGACCGCTGCAGGCTCAAGATGGTCCATTTTTCATGTTGCCTTCAGGAAACCTGGGAATGAACATAATTTATCAAACACCTCCTGCACTGTATTATTTGATAATGTTTAGAAAACATGTCATGCATAACTGCTAAAACTCAGTTACTAAAGCTCTTTCAAGCAGTAATGTGTACAAATTACGCCGTAACTGATCAATTATGAGACGTTTTCCCAGGCACTACGTGAGAAGTGGTCATTTCCCATGCTCTCAAAGTAGCGCGCATTGTATCGGGTGGGGGCTGCTGTTAACTTGTCCCTCAGTGAACGATGGCGTCGTCTTCCAACAACACTGCTGGCGCGAACAATCAGGCGAGTGTTCAAGTTTGGAACAATTACACTGCAGTCTGTGAATACTACGAATTTAAGAAGTGGCTATTGTTACGGTTAATTTTTTTTCTGTTTTTTTAATTTATAACGTTTTTTGCTGAAATGCTAGCTCAACAGAAACGCCTCGCTATCATTTTCGGCTGAAACTTACGTCCTAGTTGATCTGTAAGCTTGGAGAACAACAAAGTTAGTGAAGTAATGTAAAAAAAGATAAAATTAGTGCACATGACAGGTGTGTGATTCATCTGGAAGTTATGTGCGGATTAGTGTACAATGAGAGCAATTTAGTATGTTTTTAGAGGCCCATGAGCAGTGTTGGTGCCCAGTCTGGATTTGTTACATCCATTTCATATGCTGGTTTGCCTGCAATAATGCTAAATCATAAGCTACTCAGTCGACATGATGACATGACGTGGTTCTGCAGCATCACACATTAGCATGTTTTATCTCATTATCTATGACCTCAGCACATTGAAAATAACACTAAAAGCATTTTAATAGTGATATGAATTAATTTAGAACTCACCGAAAGACGATGCGGAGACCAACAACCAACAAAAGCTGGGGATTGCACAGAACTCGATCCGCTCGTCTCACCGCTGCAATGCAAGCCTGACGTCTTTGTTTAGTAATATCGGATACATGGGATCCCTCACATTGCCTCCAGGTTGAAAAACGATGAAAAGAGAGCCCATTATCCAGCTTCTTGCCTTCACGATCGTGTGATCAAACGTTGCAACTGATAACACAACACGTACGAACCATAGCTGAAGCTGTATCCTGTGTCTAGCCTACTGTCATGGCGGAAAGGGGCGTGGCCCACCTCCAGTGACATCACGCTCCAAAGCCCTATAAAGTCTTTGTTTTGACTTTTGTAAGACAGTTCAATACTGATTGGGTTGTTGAACTCACACATGTGTAATTCATTAAAATGCCGTCTAATTGCACCAGGCTGGATCTGTGCTTATTTTTAGATTCCCCCTCAATATTTTTGAACCTTGACATTTGGGGGCTCGTTCCGGTGAGAGAGGGGAATGTTGGTATAGACGGAGAGATCCGGGGTCCACGGTGATTAGATGGGCAGATACGAGTCAGTGGTCTGAAGTGAGAGACAAGCCAGCTTATACAAAGGTAAGGCACATACCTGTTGAATTTTCCAAAATGTGCTAGATTGGATATGACAAAAAAGTTAAAGTCTACTCACTGAAAATTACTGGTGAATGTCTGTTTTGATTGTGGTGAAAATCTCATGAGAACTAAAGTATAAGTTGAAGTAAAGGTAACGAAACGTTGAAAATAAGTAAAGAGTAAAGAGAATAAGAGAAAATAAGTAAAGAGTAAAGAGAATAAGTGTATTTAAAGCAGTTGGAGCTGCTAATTTAGTGTGGTAGGGAATTTGGTCATTTTGTGGGTTGGAGCCCAATTGGTTATGCAACCCTTAAGAAGCTTCTTGGAGGTGACGCTCCCTGCTGGATAGAGAAATTTATCCTTCACCTAGCGGCGACTAGGGATAGTTTCGGGCAACATCCAAGGAGGACTGGGGAATCTCCAAAACTGTTGAGGGTTGTCCTTAATCTTAATCCTGTTTTGGGTGTAGATTGTTGTTTCAAATTATTCTAAATTACTTTAGGACGAGGAGTCTGGGACCCTTAAGAAGCGCATTTTCTCGGAGGTAACGCTCCCTCCTGGATAAAGACGTTTATCCTTGACCTAGCGGCGACTAATGGGATAGTACGGTACGACAAACCGGGGAGAACTGGGGAACCTCCAAAATTGCTAGGAGTTAGAGTCTCCTACTTTGCGCTTTTTTGGCTACGATAAATTTGGTTAGGGCATTAGTAATCGGGCCACCGTCAGGGACGGAATATTGGCTAAAATTGGTCGCAAAAAAGTCAGGGACTTTATCGGTTGGACCGTTATTCTTAAATTTGTCGAAATTCGGTAGGTTTTATAAAGGCCTAAAAAAAAATCTGTGCAGTTGTAAATATAAGACGTCTGTGTAAATATAAGATATGAGATCTATGAGTAAGATCAGTCTCTGTGTCAGCAAGAGAGGGTGGTTTCAGTTTCGAGAGTATTGAGCTTTATAACCATTGTTTGCCAATATTCCTAAATGCCTGTAATTAAGAGGCTGGTTTTGCTTATTACGAGAGTATAAATACGATTTGAATATATTAGTGTGGATGTATAGTAATGACTGAATTTTGATAGATGTATATATCTTGAGCCATAAATGCTGGTGTGTTTTGTCTTCAGTTATGTGTGTGTGTGGTGAGAAGCCGTGAGGATGATGAGAGGTTTCAGTTTTTCTTTTTCTTTTTCTTTTGACTTGCTCTTTCTGATCATGGATGGCATGTCCAAAATACTCGTATGAAAGCGTATTTCGAGTGATTTTAACCGTGTGAATGCTGTGAGTATTTGATTTAAGTGACTCTGCATGATTTGTCTGAGTGAGTGTAAAATGGAAGTTTGAGAGAGAAAAGGCAGTGTGTGTGAGACGATTTATGGCGTCTGAAAGAGGTTAGAACGTTTAAAAAGTGTGTATGAAATAAAGGAGTGTGAAATATATTTCTTTTGTGATGTAAAATAGGATGTTTAAAGTTTGAAAGTGCTTTTAATTCAAGAAACGCATGAGTGAGGTTATGAGAAATTGAGTTTATTTTTCTGATGGAAAACACATAAGTGTATACGCTACAAACTGATCTAAAGAAGGGTGAAGGGTGATGTGTGTGGAGAAGTGTTAGTTGTTCTGATGTGTGAAAGAGCTCTATTTAAATGTGTGTGAGTGACATGAAGGTGTATTGTTTTTTAGATCAAGATTTAGTAGAATTAAAGAGGGTTTTTAGACTATAAATACAAAGAGAGACAGACTCTGCAGAGAACAGGAAATAGTGAACAGGAACTCTGCATGCCCATAAAAGGAACTGAGTGTGTAAAGAAAGAACACAGAGAGACAGATGAGGCACATGAAGCAAATGAAGCCTTTAAGAAAAAATGAATATGATACTAATTGTATGCTTTAGTGTGTCAATACAGGTGGACGTCTCTCAACTTTGGAACCTTGAGTGCAGCACCAGAACAATAGATTAATAGAATTGGGAGAAAATAAGCCAGGCTTTGGCTCGAAATTGTGCAGCTTGATCTCTCACTTTGTCTTTGACCCTGAGAAGAAGCTTAAAGGCCAGTCAATCGCCTGATGAAGACCGACAGAACATCGTGGACTTGAATACAGCAGGCAAACGGCAGTGCCACTGATCCAGTAACACTGATGACGACTGAGGACCAGCAGCAGCATGTAAGAGTAATGCAACATGTACTGTGAAAATACAGGCTGGGCAGTTGAACAGTGGGATAAAGAATTGTGGAAAAGCACTGGACATTGAGTGATATTTTGTCATGGTGGGACTTAACTTAAAAGAAAAGACTGTAAAGAAACAGAGAAGAAGACAACAGCTGAGTTGAGACTGTGTTTGCTGGAGCTTTGAAGCACGAACAGGACACTGTGAATGAAAAAGAGACCGGTGAGAGATGAAGCTGGACGAGTTTAATTGCGAGAATACAGGATATGTTTGGACTGAAAATTGAAACCTGAACTCATGACTGTTTAGGGATGTCCACCACCGCATAACAAAGAGGTAAACATTAGAAAAGGTAAGAATAATGAAAGAAAATAATTGTCATTACCTTAATGAATAGAAAACACATACAAATGGTTACATGTGAGATTATTTTTGAAATGAATCAGAAGTGAGAGAGTTTGAATCTAAACCTCAGTGAAAAATGCATGAAGTAGAACTGATTATAATTTAAGATGCAATGAAGAAACAGCTTACACGTAGAGTACATGGACATGAATACATAGAAATGCAACGAAGAACTCAATGAATTAATTCAATGAAGAAGCAGCTTACACTCAATTAACATGAAATGCAAGGAAGAACACGCTTACATGCATGGCATAATTGGTGTTTCTGATCAGGGATAGAGAAATGGGTCATTTAACCACTTGTGATAATAATGAAAATGTCTTAGTTTTGTTATTTTCAGGAGTAAAGCAGACTTGGACCAACTCTCCAGATCCAGCAGTCGGAAGAAAGTTAGAGGTTAACATCAATGGATAAGTTAAGGCAAGTTTCTGGTTGAATTGTTCACAGCATGATGTGTCCAGGAACCTGAAAAGCAAGCCCTAACACCTGGCTGACGACCAGGAGGGCGGTAATTTAAGGTGGGAAATCAAAAATGTGGGTTAGTAATTCGGGGAAAAAGAAAACTGACTGCTTAACTGGAGAATTGGGAAGGAGTCTGGGAGACTGTGAAGCCATATATGCAAAATAACACACACACATACGCATACAAACAGAGAATGCATTAACCTTACCAAGACAAGCTCCTGAAGCTTAATGCATAGAGACATTGATTAAAACCTGGCTAAGAACACAAGCATATGCAATGAAGATCAGCTTGCTACTTGTATGAGTGATAGAATGGTGTGAATGTTTAATAAAATAGACTTAAAGCTTGAAGTTGAAGTTGACTCAAAGGAGCTATGGGAATTAACAGAAGAAAAGGGACTAAAGCAGTTTTAAAAAAAAAAAGTGACTTAGGAGTGCTCTCGTACTGAGTGATTAAAGCAAGTGATTATTATAGAAAGAAAATGAAAATAATTCAATAATGTGATAAGGTGTAAACATGTATTTTTCTTGTCAAGTTGGCTGTTGAGCTGTGAGTCTATGAGCAGAGACACTTCCTGTGTGCGTGTGTGTTGGAGGCTTTCAGTTCAAGAGAGAGTGGTGGCTGTTGAAGATTACCATTATATATTTCGCCAAATAAAGTATCAGGATATTTGATTACGGTGGTCAGGTCTGTTCAGAGGGGCAGATTTGGACAGGAAATTTATAATTTAAGGATGATACGTTGTTGAAATTGGTTTTATCTTGTGCTGAATGAACACATGGCAAAGTGAGGAAGGAGACGTTGTGCAAACGGTCTTTGATCTTTGACGAGGTTTTCGTGTGTTGAACGGGTGAACTTTGAGATTGTTTCTGATTTTGGAGGCTGTTGTTTTATTTCCAGAGAGGGTGTTTGATTAAGACATGGATATGTCTGAGAGGGGCCCCCCAAAAAATTTTTGTAGTAGTGCACTCGGGAAAACCTGTCAGGTGATTTTGTTTTGTACTTTGATGAGCTAATAATCAGCTCTCTTTTTTCATTTTTGTTCTAAGCAGGCCTGGAAGAGAGTGAACGGACGGCGCTGACAAAATTACCAAGTACGAAAATCAGGTGGGCATTACAGAATTATAATTGATTACAATCAGAGACTGAGTGGCGGCAAGTCTCTGTCTAAAAATGATTGCAGCGAGTCAATCCAGTCAAAAATATAGAGAACTATTTTCCTAAAAAGGAAAACGAAATAAAACAAATGATTGAGCTCATTTTGCTGATGTGGAGCATCTGATGACGTGCGCAGAAGGCTGCAGTATCAGCAAAAAATATCATGTGTGAATGCATGTGAGTGAATGCGAGTGATGGGACCAAGAGGGGAAATAAATAAAAGGTTGATAAACAGGAGGAGTGGGAGACTTAAATCTGGGGATGCTGATTTTGGGATATTGATGTGTGCTTTGAGGTAATTATTTACTGGGGTTGGATCATGTTATTACATTATAGAATGCCAAATGCTAAAAGGGAAATATTGGTTGAGGTAACTCAAGTTACCATTAACTGAGGTAACTCATGATTAATAACTGTTCTGTTTAAGTCTATTTTGTCATGACACAGACTGGATCATAGAGGGAGAGTATGAAATGTAAAGTACAGGTTTTGTTTTCAGGAAATTCCAAGGATCCAGAGTTCGATGGAGCAAGGAGTTTGAGAAGATTTGACAGGATGATTAAATTAATTTTGTTCCTTAAACACAGGTTTTCAGGGCTGGAGCAAAATACCGGAGAGGAAGATGGCTGAAGTGTTCTGAGAAATGATATGATATGACTAACCTTTTTTCCCTTGTTAATTTGTTAAGCTTGGGTGAAGCATGTTGAGTTTTTTGCCACATGAGATGTGTCAAAAAAGAGAGGGATTTAAGATTTAATTTGTTTAATTTGAAATGGGTTTTAGTATGATTTTATGACGATTGGGGTTTTTTGATAATTTAGAGATGGTAAAATTCTTTAAATTCTTTAAAGAGAGGATTAAAATGAACTGAATTAGGTTTAGAAGATAAATTGCTGGTGTTAATAAGAAGTGGTATATAAAACTTAAAGGGAAACTGTGGGAATAAAGGATATGCTTTGGGGAAAATAGTGAACATTTTATGAGTAGAAAATGTGTGATTTCTTTTTGATTTTTAGAATAAAGTTGTTATAAGGTAGGCTTTAGAAACAGAGAGTAAATAGATTTATTTCTAGGGTAGAGGAGAGCTTTTTATGAGGATGTTAAAAGTCTCGCTGACTCAAATGAATAATATTGGAGATTATATATGTAGAAATGATTTTCTCATACACATTGCATTTTTGTGCCTTTAACGGAGTTGTGGCTCAGAGAGTCGTCTCTTGAGGGTCACAAACTTTTGGTTAACGTTATGATTAGCCAATCTACTGTGAGAAGGACCCGAGTTATTGAAGGATTGCACACGCTTACAGACATATAGAGTTCATCAACACACAGGACAGTATAGATTTGAGGCCTAGGGCCTGAAATTCCTTTAGCTTTTAACTGAATTTGAGTTGGCCCTGTAACAAGTGACAGACAAGAGGAACTGAATAGGAGTTTGTTTGTGACTAAACTGTGTGATAGGTAAAATATTGAGATAACATATGCAGCTCTAAATTAGTCCTCTTATATAAAAAGCAGTTACAGAATAACAAATGCCTGTTGAAGTGACTAAGTTTTTGTTTAAAACAGAAGCAAAGGAAAAAAGCTTATATATTTTGGTTAAGTCTGATAAAGTATAAATTAGAATGAGTCATTACATTAAGAGCAGCAAAAGGAAATAAAATGATATATTAAAACAGGGGGTAACACGGGAAACGTGGGTTCTGAAATGCTGTTAGAGTTCAGCTTTTAGCTATGATGAAGTTTATCTAGGAGCAATTAACTATGTGTTTACACGTAATGATTAAAGTGGTTGTTTTTTCTTTGATCTTTTAGTAGAATAAGTAGTTTTCTTGTGATAGGTGACTTTAGATGAGAGGCCCTTGCAGCAGTGACAGTTTGTGTACAGGATGTGGGTGATCAGATAAGGAACAACAGGAAACATATGACAGCAGTGCTGTAAGACTGGTAAAATGCTGTAGATTGAGATGAGTGATGTTTAAGATTATATAGGAATAAAAGTAAAAAACCGAATACGCAATTAGGTTCATGTTTTGAGTAATATTAGGTTGAATCAAGTTTGAATAGAGAGAGCACTTGAGGAACAGAGTAAGTTAGAGCATAGTAGGGAGAAGGTTTTTATCCATCACAGTTAAGGTGAATCTAGTCTTAGACTAGGATCTACTCCGTGAATTATTAGTTTCGGTCATGCTTTTATTTGTTTTGGTGACCTCTGGATAACATCCAGAGGTCAAGAGGGGAACTGTGAAGGATAGAAATATTTTACTGCTATTATTTGCTGCTATTTTTATAATCATCATTAACATTTCAGTATTAATAGTGATGTTGCATTTAGATGCATTCAAATGTTCAAATATATGGTTATAGTCTTTATTACAGGTCCAAGAAGAACCACTTCGAACTGTTGAGTTGAATCTATAATTGTAAATGTTTTTAATGCTTCTATGATCTCAGTGTTTCTGTGTAGAGGGCAGAGACAGGAAAATACACTCTGTGCTAAAATGAGACAGGAAACGCGTCTGCAAGTCATGCTTTTGCAGAAGTGAAACTGAAGCCAGAGTTTAAGTGCAAGCCAAAGAGTAGGGTGTTTATTATGCATTTATTGCGGATTAAGCCTTAAGTAGTTGTGGTAGATTGAAACAGTTGTTTATATATTTTACATATAAGTCAAGATCATTACACACAGGATGGCCTTAGCCTGGTTGGTTGCTTAAGTTGAGGTCAACTAAGGTTTAGAAAGCAGATGCAAACTCTGCACGTACAGATAGACGAGACATACACACCATAATAGATCTATTTTGGTAAGTGAGAAGTGAAGATGGGTTTTTGCAGCAAATGTAGAATTGTGCCGAAGTACTTAGAGGAAGTGCAACAGATGTCCCAGGAGATAAGCGACAGCGAAGACGAGCTGAGGGGAAGCACCGACCCGAAGACAATGTACTTTAAACTATGTTAAAGTTCACGGAACATTTTGTGGTTTAGGCTGACGTATGCTTTGTTTAAATCTGCCTACCAACAGAAAAGGGGGCTGTACTATCTTAACCCTATAAAACTGTTGTCTGAATACGGTAAAGACAGTTCAATACTGATTGGGTTGTTGAACTCACACATGTGTTTATTAAAATACTGTCTAATTGCACGCTGGACCGGATCTGTGGTTATTTATGGATTCCTCTCTCAACAATGAACCTTAACACGACCCATCCAGGTTGTACCCCGCCTCTCGCCCTGTGACCGCTGGAGATAGGCACCAGCACTCCCCGCGACCCCACAAGGGATAAGCGGCCAAGAAAATGGATGGATGGATGGATGGATGATTCAAAAAATAAATCATAGTATACAGAAAGGTGTACTTGAGACAATAATATTGACACCTTTTATCAACACCAAACCAGTAAGCTCATAACACAACATAGTCACATCACAGCCATGCTATGGTTAAAAAAAAAGACTATTTTCCCTGTGTTACCGGTGTTTTGGTTTTCGACCTTGGTTTTCTCATTTTTGGTTTCGGCCAAGAACTTTCATATCAGTCCATCCCAAATTATAAACATGATTGATGTATAGTTTAGTAAAGGAGAAATATAGTCATATTTACAACACAACTGGAGCAGAGTTCACTTAGAAGATAAAATGTATATTACAGAAGTATAAAATTTAGGGATTGGTCATTTCTTCAACATAAATAATACGAATGGAAAACTAATTGATCTCTTTAAGTTCACCTGTGAGAAATTCTTTTCGAAGGGCACCAGTGTCGATTCCTGCTTCCCCAAAGAAGGACACCTTCAACATGGCAGTGGGTGAATTTTTTTTTTGACGTTGCCACTGCAGAAGGCCTCTCTCCAGAATGTTTGTTCTTGAAATAAGGATGCTGAACTGCTTCTCCACATCAACTCTTTGACAAATCGCATCCAACACATCGTCGACACTAAAAAAATCAATAAATGAAAGAATAAACACTCTTTATTCAGTTCAGAGTATTTATAGTCATCTGTGTGTGTGATGTTTTTTACCTTTTCATATGGTCCTCTTCTACTATGTTCTCCTCAATTTCATCCACGTCTATTACATTTTTGCTTCTAATAAAAATAAAGAAAAAGTTGTTGTTTAAATGGGAAATTCTCAAGATGTTATATCCTATATGTAATTTTAAAAGCCCTGCTTTTTCAACTACCTTTCTCCGCATGTGCTTGCATGGATTTCAAGGAAATAAGGTGCAAATTTCAAGTTACAGATAGGACACTGAAGTTTCTAAAACAGAAATGAGAGTTAAAATATTGAATAGAGTTCCATTGTAGTTATGTTAATGGTCTATACTCATTTCTATTAAGATATTACTTCTTCATCCAATTCCTCTGTGTCGGTGTGCTCTTCAGAAGGCTGCACGGACACTATTTGGACCTCGGTTTGACATGCCTATCATAATTAATAGACATATAACATTGCTGATTAAGATTAAAAAAAGTGGGTCAATTTTTTTATTGACATTTCAAGGCAATGCAATTTCATTAAAATAAATGCATATATTGTTCTAAGATGTATGTACCTCTGTGTCCTCAGCTGAAGACCCAGACTCTGTGCACTCCTGCACATGAAGAGCCAAAATATGCAATGGCAGACTTACTTTGCATGTTTGGCATTGTGCTTTGGGCATATTTTTAAATTCAACTGCATCAGGAGGTAACGGAGTAAGGTCAAATTCTTGCTGTAAAGGTACTATATACAGCAAGTTTTTCCCATTTCCTGTTATACTGCGTATTAGGGTCCCTGTGTAACCTTCAGAATCAGGAGGGACCAGTGTCAGTTTCCTTTTACCCTGACCACCTGAAAAAAGTAGTGCCCAGATCTAGTTCATATAGGTGCAAATTATGGGACTATCATGTAATAAACATTTGTTACCCCTACCTGTAGCCTTGTAGAGCAACCATCCTCCAGTCAGACCCTGCATTTTAGGATATTCACTTTGAAGAAGTCCAAATAACTGCAGAAGAAGATCAATATTGTGATGCCTGCAGACTTGATGATCTTTACAGAGACATATAAGTCTGAAAATCTATATATTTATTCCTTTAACCTCTTCATGGTTCATGTCCCTGGACATTGTGAGATGTCTTTTACCCAGTCCCACCAAAAAGGTTAAAAACTTTTTAAATAATTTATTTTCATATTTAATTTAAAACCTTGCCATCTCTTGATCTAAAGAGGGAGGTCCCTGTTCCTGCCTTACTCCCTGTGCTGCCTGGTGCTGTCCCTGAGAAAGATTCTGAGTGAGCACAGTAATAAGATTCTGTGCAGCGGCTTCCACTGTAGAATTGTAGTTCACATTCTAAAAAACATATATATAAAAAAAAATAATAGGTAAAACATAACAGAAATTATGAAATATGTTAAACATAGGGATGCACCGATACCGGTATCGGCCTCGATACCAGATTTTCTAAAGTACTCGTTAAAACTCCCCGATACCATGGTTTGAGAAAGAAGACTGCATCCTAAGCCCGATTAGTTATGGAGTCTTTTAAAATGTTTTCCATATTTTTGGGGAAGGATCAAATTGTTAATATTACTTTACCTTTCGAAGTAAGTTTCAGCCGAAAATGATAGCGAGGCGTTTCTGTTGAGCTAGCATTTCAGCAAAAACGTTATAAAATAAAAAACAGAGAAAAAAATTAACCGTAACAATAGCCACTTCTTAAATTCGTAGTATTCACAGACTGCAGTGTAATTGTTCCAAACTTGAACACTCGCCTGATTGTTCGCGCCAGCAGTGTTGTTGGAAGACGACGCCATCGTTCACTGAGGGACAAGTTAACAGCAGCCCCACCCGATACAATGCGCGCTACTTTGAGAGCATGGGAAATGACCACTTCTCACGTAGTGCCTGGGAAAACGTCTCATAATTGATCAGTTACGGCGTAATTTGTACACATTACTGCTTGAAAGAGCTTTAGTAACTGAGTTTTAGCAGTTATGCATGACATGTTTTCTAAACATTATCAAATAATACAGTGCAGGAGGTGTTTGATAAATTATGTTCATTCCCAGGTTTCCTGAAGGCAACATGAAAAATGGACCATCTTGAGCCTGCAGCGGTCTGCTGTCACTCATGATTCCCGCCCTCTCTGTGTAGCCACGCCCACCACGCCAAAACAGGGCCAAAAGTCTGAAACTGAAAAATAGAGATCTGAAAGTGAAAAAAAAAATTTGAAGCTGAGAGAAAAATCCGAACCTGAAGAAATTTTTTTTGTACATTAACACTAGAATTACTGAGCCTTTTTTCCCTGGTGCAAGTCCCTACTACTAGATTTACTGGCCTCATGAGATTTGCGTAAATTCCCCGACCTTAACACCTCTTGGCACCCCGCTGAGATTTTCACAGGTCTTCAGCTCCATTGTTCTCCTGCTTTTGTTGTGCAAACACACCTCCCCAACCCCTAACCATGAGAGATTCAAGTTTTCCTTCCCTGCAAGGCTGCTTTCCTTCCTTACCTGCCTGCATGCCTGTCCATAAACATATATACACAGAGTTGTACATATATTTATATATTTATATAGCCACACCTTATATAATATGCATAAAGTCTAGTGTAGTAATGGGGAGTTTAATCATATGAAAATGGGGAGTTTAATCATATTGTGCCAGTACCACCATGTTCTTGTTTGTTCAGAATAATGGCTAAGAACATGCCGTTTTAGGGCTACCAAAAATGATTGTGGCCTATAACTTGTGACAGAAACAATATTTCTGGTTCAAACTTGTAGGATATCATTATACCCCAAACAGTCTCTGCTGAATAACTTTTAAAATAACATAAATACTGATAATATGTCATTTTCAACCTGAAGGATGCGGCCTAGGTTTTGGGACACAGCTAGGCTGTAGCCCGATTGAGGTGACGGTCTTGCCTCCGTCACGCCACCAAGGTTGCCTAGCAACCATGATACTAACTGCTGGAAATGTGGCACACAGCTTTGTTTAACAGAAATGAAGGGGAACATATTTTGTTCATTTGTTTGTTTCTACAAGAGCTTTGTGTGATTGATAAATATTTGAGGCTGAGACCACGGGATGGTAAAATCATGATTCTTGGGCTTCATTTCTGTACTGAACAGTCATTTTAAGTTTAGCTAGTAAATAACAATTAGCTCATGCTGTGTGTAAAGCAAAATGTACGAGCTGTGATAACTGTTCCTGATGAAATGAAGAGTAGACTGATATATGAAATATTGCTTTATTGGGTGAGAAAATCATACCATGTCATTGTTGTGGAAAATTTAACAATAACTTGCATCACACCCAGTGAGCTTGATTTGAAGTGGGTTGCACTGTGGAGAGGGCATCCCAGTGAAACACTAGGACCATCTCTGAATTGTGGCCACCGCCCTTACATCTCATATACAGAGACACTCTTAAACAAAGAACATTCCACAGCAGATCAATTATTAGCAGATCCTTATCTCTTCCATCTAGGAACAGTCCCGACCAACCGTCACCTCCTCTGCAACAGGATGTCCAGAGCCCTCAAGAGGAAAATGAGTCTGCTGTGAAGGTGCAATAAAACTGGGCCCCACTTATGATCACATTCCACATGCATACAAACTAGTGACAGGAGTGCTCTTACTATACTAAAGTCATATGGTTAAAATATGTGGTTAATACATGAGAAAAGAAATTCCACCGTTTGGATACAACCCCATTAGAATCACATTAAAACAAACATGGAGATTTCTTTTCCAACTACTGAACCATTGTGTACTAGTTGTGTCTAGTGTGAGACATATTACTTCACTTTATCATTAAATCCATATAGTCATGTTTTCCAATTTATTAACTGTTTCAGTAAAAGCACCCTCATCCCCAGTGTTGTTAGGGATTGAGGCACACATGCCTCAAACATCACACACTCCTGAGCTAAATTTTACAGAGTAATCGATCTTGCCTCTATCTATGCACTTTTCACTGTTGTAGACCCATTTAAACAGTTCACAACATCTCAAAGGCATTTACAATTACCCTTACTATCCCCATATCAGTGATGCCTATTGGGAAACCGAAACAACCACATTTAACTCTGGAAGAACAACCTCATTCCCCAGGTGCTTCCAGCATGTTTGAGGCCTATCAAAATCCCACAATGAAATGTCATGAATCCAAAATCCTACCTTTAGGGTGTCAAACAATGTGTCTAAGTTGCGCACACATGTCAAAAGAAACCACAATTGTTCTTATTCTTATGTTTACTCAGACAATGAGGACCTAATGCACTTACGCACCAGCAACTGACGTGCTAGAAAAACAGTCTCGCTGCCCTGAGAAAATGTACACAAAGTACAAATAATTATTATTCAAGTAGCTGCAAAGTTTGCTTTGACTGAGGCTCAGGACTCTGAAAAGAGTATGTGATGTTCGGAGAGTCGTGTGAATGCATATCATTTGTAAAATGATTAGAAACGTCACACCAATGACCACCTTAACTCAAAAACACACCGAACTTCTTCATGCAAAACTGCTTGGCTGTTTAGGCAAGGCAAGGCAAGTTTATTTATATAGCACAATTCAACAACAAGGTGATTCAAAGTGCTTTACAGAGACATTAAAAACAAAAAAGCATGATTTAAAATTGAAAGAAAAAAGGAAGGAACAGTAGATAAAATCAGTAGTTAGAATTTAAGTTTTGAAATTTAAGCTCAAAAGTAAAACTGTGTGGGTTTGGTGTTTTATTCAAATGCAGCTGAGAATAGGTGAGTCTTCAACCTGGATTTAGATAAACTGAGTGTTTCAGCTGATCTGAGGCTTTCTGGGAGTTTGTTCCAGATATATGGAGCATAAAAGCTGAATGCAGCTTCTCCGTGTTTGGTTCTGACTCAGGGAACTGATAAAAAACTGGATCCAGATGACCTGAGGGATCTGGAAGGTTCGTACTGGGTCAGGAGGTCACTGATGTATTTTGGTCCTAAACCATTCAGAGCTTCATAGACCAGCATCAGAACTTTAAAGTCTATCCTCTGACGGACAGGCAGCCAGTGTAAAGACCTCAGAGCTGGACTGATGTGGTCCACTTTTTTGGTCTTAGTGAGGACTCGAGCAGCAGAGTTCTGAATGAGCTGTAGTTGTCTGACTGATTTTTTAGGTAGACCTGTAAAGATGCTGTTACAGTAATCAAGCCTACTAAAGATGAATGCATGGACTAGTTTTTCCAGGTCCTGTTGAGATATCAGATCGTTTATCCTTGAAATATTCTTGAGGTGATAGTAAGCTGATTTTGTTATTGTCTTAATGTGTTTTTCTAAGTTTAGGTCTGCATCCATCACTACACCCAAATTTCTCGCCTGGTTGGTGGTTTTTAGGTGTATAGATTGAAGTTCTCTGGTGACCTGTAATCATTTTTCTTTGGCTCCAAAGACTATTACTTCAGTTTTGTTTTTGTTTTGTTTTGTTACTAAATTGTAACATATCCAAACTAATAACAGTAAGAATGACAACTATAAACTAATTCTAATAATAATACATAGCTGGGATAAAACCCAGGCCTTAAATAATTAGAGGGAAAGTAAGTAAATCACACAAACAAATAATTAATGAAATAGGGAGGTTTGTGTTGTGTTTGGAGAAATATAGAAGGCAGTGGTGATCATCTAACAGAGATGGAGAACAGGTTTGGGCTAGAAAGAAGATAAGAGAGTCAAAACAACATCCATAAATCGATCTTGATCATGGTGGTTGCCCTGATCAAGTGAGATTAGATCTAGGAACAGAAAACGTCCATGTGGCTCACATGCAACGATTTTGCACTTTACAGACAATGAACCAGAAAGAGAGCACGTCATATTTGGAGCAAGTACAGGAAATCAACGCATTGAAAGATGGTGGCTAATCTTCTGAAGCGCAGAAAATGAGGAAGACGACTTGTTGGAAGATGATTCCCTGTCACAATGCTCTGATATTGTTTCACAAGAAGACCATCAGCAGTCGTATTCCTTAGAAGATATAAACCGCTTTTGGATGAGACATTTGGCATGCAGTCTGTGGAAGTCACTGACTTTTTTCCAGATGTTGATCTTTTTATAAAATCTGTTCTGAAAATAAGAAGAGTTGTTGGTTATGAACAATTGAGCAAACAGAAAAGATTCCGTCTTAAAAAGATCCTGACTAAGTTGAGGAGGGAAAAACAAGGAAAAACTCCTTTAAAAGCATAGTAAAATGTTTGGAGCACTGTGGGTGTCTTTCCGGAAGTGTCTCACTGTCTTTTGTCTTTTTCTCCTCCTCTTCGCTCTGTCTTATATGGCAAGCTTGAGAGTAGGTACACTTAACATTAATGGGGGTAGGGATAGGCAAAGGCGTGCAGTCTTAGTGGAGCTTAGCAAGAACAAACACATTGATGTGTTCTTTTTACAGGAAACGAGGAATGAGTTGGAGTGGGCAGGCTTTCTTAAGTCATGGTGCAGGTGCAGGTGTAGCAATTTTATTTTCTAGGCACCTTCAACTGTCACATGTTTCTATCTGTGAGATAGAGCAGGGAAGGGCACAGGTAGTAAAAGCAACCTTTGGCTTTATTTCGTAAAATTAATGATGAGTTATCAAAATTAAATAGTGGTTCAATAATAGTGGTGGGAAGGGACTGGAATTGCACGACCCACCCTTCGGTTGACAGAAACACAGGAGAGCCTCACCCACCTTCGGGCTCACTTTTGTCTACAATCATTCTTCAGAATGATTTGACTGATGTGTGGAGAAAGCTCCATCCCACAGCCAGACAGTAAACATATGTAAAAGTTTCTGAGAGCAATGTAAAGGCAGCTAGGCTTGATAGATTATATATCAACCAGATGTATAATAATAGACTGGTTAAAGCAGAGATTTCACCTGTTGGTTTTTCTGATCATCATTTAGTGACTGCAGATATTTCTTTATTGATGCATTCTAACATCTGTTCGCACTGGCACTTTAACGTGCAGCTGATTCATGACAAAGAGTTCTGTCGAGCTTTTTCTGACTTCTGGCTGACTTTTGCAATTTGGCTCAGTGGTGGGAGGTGGGGAAAACACCGTTGTGGAAATTTCTTAACAGAGCCTGCAGACACGATGAGCAGTTAAAACCCAACACTTTATTTCCAACCAACCAACCAACCAACCAATCTTTATTTATAAAGCACTTTTCATGCAAAAAATATAGCACAAAGTGCTTTACATGGTGAAAAGCAGGCATCTTAGAGGAGCATGTATCCATACTCACCATAAAAGTTCTGTCTGAGAGATAGGAAGTGAACCAGTTGTGTACAGCACCAGAGAGGCCCACCATGTGTTTAAAAGAATAGCGTGGTCTACTGTATCAAAGGCTGCGCTTAGATCCAGTAGCACCAGGACTGAGAGCTTTTGGGCGTCCCAGTTACATCTAAGATCATTTAGAGCGGTCTCTGTGCTGTGGTTCACCCTAAATCCAGACTGAAATATCTCCACGATCTGGCTATCATTCAAAAAGTCATTAATCTGAGTAAAAACAAGTTTTTCTAAAATTTTACTTAAAAATGGTAAGTTGGATACAGGTCTGTAGTTATTAAAATCATTACAATCCAAATTGCTCTTCTTCAGAAGTTGCAGTTCACACCTTGGCTCTAAACAGAAAGACTCTCTATCACCTGTGTGAATCTCCCCACTCTGGGGTCAAGTCTTCCTGTGTGAGCTTCCGTCTCCTGGCTTCAGTCTCCTGGGAGACATTCACCAGTTTCTCACCGTCTGTTTCCGGCGTGAATGAGGTGTGAACCAGACCTACTAAACTAAGTAACATGAAAGCATTTCATCAAGACACTAAAGAGAAATCCCACAACAACACAGATTGAGCTTTTTGTCAACAATACACATCACATGCAACGGCCACTGTTAAGGACTGCTTTGAGGACTGAGTTTATAAGTAGGACTGTTAATACAAATAGTACCTGGGACAGTAGGAGGAAGGCTTTGGGAAAGTTTCTTTACGAAAGAGCAAAGGACTCGGTTTCTACTATTAAAGAAATAGATGCCCCAACAAGGTTCTTTTTTTAAGTTGGAGAAAAGGCTTCGAGAGTCACACCAAATGTTGCACCTAAGGCTTCCAAATGGGACGGTGACATCTGACTCAGTAGAAATGAGGAAGCTCGCCATTGACTTTTATGCCAGCCTCTTTAGTGCTGACACATGTGACCCTGAATGTGTGACGAAGATGCTGGTGGGATGAGGCTGACTCGGCTGTGTTGGAGTCTGCTATTTCTTTTGAGGAGATGTCTTCAGCGGTTCAACAACTCAACGGTGGTCGGTCATCAGGAGTTGATGGTCTTCCTGTGGAATTTTACCAGAAATTCTGGTTGCTGCTAGGAGAGGATGTTCATGAGGTTTTCACATTCTGTATGACCACTGGGATCTTGCCAACAAGTTGCACGAGGGCAGTTTTTACTTTACTGCCAAAGAAAGGGGACCTGGGCTTGCTCAAAAATTGGAGGCCTGTCTCTTTGCTTTGTGCGGACTACAAGATTCTTGCAAAATGTCTTTCTAACATTTTGAAAGGACTATTATGGACAACTTGTTTTTGATTCGAGACATTATTGATCTGGCAAAGCTCAAGGACTTGGATGTGGGGGTTTTGTCTCTGGATCAAGAAAAGCTTTTGATAGAGTTGATCACCACTATTTGTTTCAAACTTTAGAACATTTTAATTTCTTGGATTAAATTGTTGTATTCAAACGCTGCTGTCATGTTAAAGGTGGGGGAGGGTTAAGTCGGCCTCTTTCTGGTATGTTGTATCGCTGGCCATTGAACCCCTTTTACACCATCTTAGACAGGGACTCTCAGGTTTTACCTTTGAAGAAGCAGGGAGTCCAGTACAATTGTCAGCTTATGCTGATGATGTTACAGTTTTTATAACCAGTCAAAGTGATATTAAAACACTCAGACAGACACTGGACTTATATGAGCGAGCACCCTCCACGAAGGTTAACTGGTCAAAGTGTGAAGGTTTCATTTTGGGAGGGTGGGTTGATGAAGAGGAGCCAGTGTTACCGGCAGAATTACAGTGGAACAGGGAGGGACTGAAATGTTTGGGAGTGTTTTTGGAAACTGATGCTTTTCGGGGGAAGAACTGGGAGGGTGTTGTTGAAAAAATTGCTGCCCGGTTGTCTCGATGGACTTGGGACTTGTTAACAACTTGGCGCTTCTGTACTCTGGCACCGTGCAACTGTTGTTGAGCCTCAGCCTCTCTTCTCAAGGAGATACAAAAAGACTGGTTAATTTCTTTTGGGGAGGGTTTCACTGGATCAGGTCTGCTGTGCTGTGTCAGAGGGGGTTCAGGGTTTGATTGACCTTCGCAGCCGTATCACAGCGTTCCGTCTTCAGACAGCACAGCGTTATCTTTATCAAAGACAACAACCACCCATCTACGCTGCTTCACAGACTTAACTGGCATGGACCTTTCGCAGACCTCTGTTTTTTACCAGTCTGTTTTGACTGCTTGGAAGACTGTTTTTAAAGTGCAGAGAGACTGTTCTCAATTTTATGGTGATGTTGGTGAGGAGCCTCGTTTTTAAAATCCCTTGGTGCCAAGTAGGATGCTTAGCACTGCTAGTGTGCAGAGGTTCCTCGTAAATGCTGGTCTTACCAAGCTGGCGGGCCTGAGGACAGCAGGGCAGTGGAAAACGGCTGCCAAGTTGGCTCAGGAGACTGGGATCAGGTCTCTGCGCTTTCTGGAGAAGCTGGTGGAAGAAGTCATGGGTGTTCTTCCTGGACTTGTAAGGCTGCCCTGGGGACTCGCTCTGCAGGTGGTCAACCAAGTTCAGCTGACTTTCCTTCACTGTCTGTTTGTGCCACAGTTGGGGAGCAGGATGAGGAGGGAGGCTCTCTTCTTTCCTTTGTGTGAATGTGTGTGTGAAAGTGTGTGAATGTGTGTGTGAATGGGTAAATGACTGGATATGTAAAGCGCTTTGGGGTCCTTAGGGACCATAAAAGCGCTATATAAATCTGAGCCATTTACCATTTACCATTCGTGGCGATCGTGGCTCAAGAGTTGGGAGTTAGGGTGGAGTTCCCCTTGGAATTGGAAGGTTGCCGGTTCGAGCCCCGGCTTGGACAGTCTCGGTCGTTGTGTCCTTGTGTCTGACCACCACCGTTGCCTACTGGTGGTGGTCAGAGGGCCCGGTGGCGCCAGTGTCCGGCAGCCTCGCCTCTGTCAGTGCGCCCCAGGGTGGCTGTGGCTACAATGTAGCTTGCCATCACCAGTGTGTGAATGGGTGGATGACTGGATATGTAAAGCGCTTTGGTGTCCTTAGGGACTATTAAAAAGCGCTATATAAATACAGGCCATTTACCTTTCGAACACCTGTTCTGGGTGACCTGTCAGCGGTTTCGAAGAAGGCTATATATGAGGTGGCTGTAAAGGTGCTGAACAGGGGATTGTTGGCTGGTGTTCTGGAGTCGAAGTGGTCAGGTGTGTTGGCTCCGGGGTCATCTCCGAGGGGTAGCTGGAGGTCCCTGTACAAACCTCCCATAGAGAAACGCAGTGCGGATCTCCAGTGGAGAATAGTGCTTGGGGCCGTGGCTACGAACAGACACGTGGCACATATGGAAAAAAAGGCCACATATGGCTGGCCTTTTTAAACTTTTTAAAACTTCTAACCATTTGAAAAGGTATCAACCATCATCAACACGCAGAGCTTGAATAACTGAATACATTAACTATTAATCACACAAATAACAGTAAAATCATGGAAAACATTGTTTTCATGTTAAACCTGAATCCTCCTGTTTGACACATGGTCTCTCCCATGAATCAACTCACTAGAATTAGGAGAAGAAAAAGAAAAAGATTAGCAATATAATTTCTCAACCGACATCAGAAATTCTCCTCTGGAGCTTCACTCCAGGCCTGTAAAACTTCCATGAAGTTGGAATACATCACGGATCAGTTGGCTGTGGTCGCGAGGTCTCAGAATCTGCTCTGTGAGCAAAAGAGTGACAAGATCTCGGATTCAAGGTAAATAACATCATGGAAAAACTCGCAGCTATCCAACGGATGATGGAGGGACCAGTGTCGGAGTGCTAAAAGAAACAGATCGAAATTCTCATGAGTTGGTTGGAAGACAATTGCTATCATAATCTGGCTACCCCTCCGGCGCCAGCTGCGGGCTCAAGGCTGGAGCCGATCAAAACAATCCCTGATAACGACTATGTTGAGACTGTTCCTTCCCATCCCATGCAAGGCCACCTGGGTTGGCTGGTAGACTGTTTACTTAGCCTGGCAGGGCGAAGGACACTGTCTCAGCTGAACTCTGGACACGCACACACATACATATACTGATACTGATAAGCACTCACCGACGCATCACCCTCCCTACCCCGGATCCAACGCCACCTCCAACGCTTACCTCCCCTCTGATGTGGACATCGGGTCAGCTGGAGGCGCAGTCGAACAATTGCAGCGGTCCCAGATCAGATGTACACACTGGAACTCTTTCCCATGTTGCTCGTCTGTGTTTTATTGTGCTATGGTGTGTTGATATCTGTCCATTCCTGTATTATCCTTTTGTGTTACACATTTCGATGTTTTTTCCTCGCTACCTAGCCTGACCTGTCTTCCCAATGTGATGTTGTGTAATGTATGTACGGTCGGCAAGGTCTGTCATCTCGGTTGCGGGCAAAAGACCTGCAACTGACAAATAAAGGCTATCTCATCTCATCATCAACTGTTAGAGAATAAAATCAGTATTAATGTCATGTTAAGTGTGTCTAACTCTTGGCTCTGCCTGGAGCCATCGGCCACACCACAATTACCTAGATAACAAAATCTGTGAGTTAATACAAACTTGCAAACAACTGTAGGGTAAGCAATAAGGCATCCAACACCACAGGCACAAGTGTGCCATGTGCAGTTTATTTCCCAGATCATTAAAACATTACCGTGTCCATAATTTGCCTAAATCATGAATCATCCCATGTGTTTAATCAAAACTACTGTAACCAGTGACTTTTCTTAAGCAAGGTCACTCACTTGTTTTCACACTATGAGCTCAACAGTGATATGATAATGAGCCCAACACTAAGATGTTCTGTGTTCACTGCACATCCTGCTTCATCTTCACTCATGTCTGTCTGTGTCTGTGCCGAATCCCCCACAAAAACCCTCAGAAAACAAACATTAGCAGTGGAGCGTCCGGAGGTCAGGTCTGGATCAACACATTCCACAGGTGCTGTGGAATGTGTCCTCCTTTTCTGTGGAAGACGTGAAACTGGTCTCAACACATTATGTGTTTCACATTGAATACACATTTCCCCACTGTAGCATTTTCCAACAATACACTGTGATACTGTAACCAACGGGCAGCCAATAAAACAGCTTCCTTCACACAAAATCAATAACGCAGAAAAGTGGCAGCTAAAGGGTTAAATCTGCAGGGCCCACACGCGCTCATGTGAACCTACAGTCTCCCCTCCTCTGGTCTCCGTCGTCCTCCTGCTCCTGCAAAAACAAGCAAACAAACCACATACATCCACCCTTTGTTTTTTTAGGCATGAGAAGTGACTAATCCTAAAAAAAAAAAAAAAACTCAAATCAGCCAAAACTGCAGTCCACATCATCAGTCCAGTCACATGCATTTGAACCAGTCATTGCTGATAGTAGAAAACCGCGCATGCAATATTACGTCATTCCAAAAATAAAAACAATTCTTATTGCTTTTGGAATGCACTGAATCGCTACAATCCTTTTAAACACAGGACTTACCATCTAATATGGTCAGCGTCCTAGGTAGATGTACTTCTCCTATGCCATTGTGATTTGGAGAAGCTTACCGGTATTTTGTAGCGCTTTTACTTCCAGTCTGCTTAAAGAGACCTGATTATTAAATCATCAACACACAAAATATCACCCCCAGGGGGATGATACCTGGCAGTTTTGTTCCCTAAGTGCACTGTTACAAAAACACATATTAGACATGTGTGGTATCAGACATGGCCTAAGTGTAAAAAAACAAAACAAAACAAAAACACAAAATCCTGACTTAAGAGTCACTAACTTTGTTCATTCTCCCCACATCATATTTACTGGTTGCCCGCAAGTGCCACAATTCTGGAAAGTCTGGTGCCAACCAACATAGATCCACCTGCTAAATACACAGAAATGTCCCCCCTTTTTATTAGCAGCTGCACAGTTCCATTAAACCCTTCCTAAACACTTCATAGCAATGTTTTATCACTGAAATGTGAATTTCTTCCCCAGGTCTGTGCTTCTTTCACTTATTTTTCATTTTCACAGACCCAATCATTTCATTTAGCCTTTCTCCTTTTTTTCCTCCAAAAGTAAACGTGTAACATGTCATCATGTATTTCACAAAACAAGTTTGTTCTCAGTAATCAGAGTATATCTGGATGCAAGCTTCACCCATACATCAGAAACAGGAAACTCAACCCTCTGATACATCTTATTCACTTGTTTTATAATCCAGTCATCTTTCCCTGATCTAGTAACAATCAACTAATTTGCATATCAGCTCATAACCCACTAAGCTGTCAGGACAACAGAGATGCATGTTCAAAATATCATCACAAAAGAGAATTTCCTTCATACAGTAAATGTCTTCCTTTTATATTTTATTTTCCCTTGCTGTAAGAGCTCTGTAACAACACAATTTCTCATCCGTGGGATAATAAAGGTTTATTCAATTACCCTAGGATTAGTTATAGCCAATGTTCCCTCTAAGCTGCGCACGTGCGCGATTGCGCACTGCTGGCACGGTCTCTGTGCACAGAAAATCTGTGTTGCGCACAAAAAAAAGATCTAACCTGAATTGAAATTAAAATTAATACTTTAACAATTCTGTTTTGCAGTGTTAGTCAGTGAGTGACTGGCTGCTCCCATATGGGATCAGAACGATGCCACCCAGTGGCGGTCCTAGCCTGTTTGGTGCCCTGGGCTCCCTCTGGCGCCCCCCCCTCCGCCGACACACACACACATAAAACATATTAAGGATTGTACATTAACGGAACCATACTGAATTTCACCAGAGAAACATACACACACACACACACACACACATGAAGAGAGAGTATGCATAGTATGCAAACGGCTACTGGTCAAAGACTGTCAGACTGCGGCGGTCAGAGACGGCGGCGATCAGAGACTGTCAGACTGCGGCGGTCAAAGACGGCGACGGTTAGAGATGGCGGCGGACAGAGACTGTCGAAGACGGTGGCGGTCAGAGACGGCGACGGACACAGACGGCGGCCGAAGACGGTGGCGGTTAGAGATGGCGGCGGACAGAGACTGTCAAAGACGGCGGCGGTCAGAGACTGTAAGACTGCGGCGGTCAGAGACGGCGGCGGTCAGAGACGGCAGCGGTCAGCGGTGCAGGACAGGACAAAATTTGAATTTCAGTGCTTTGTGATTTGTCTCCCTCTCTCTCTCTCTCTCTCTCTCTGTGTCACACAATCACACACACACAGACACACAGACAGACACACAGACACCAGACACACAGACACAGACACACAGACAGACACACAGACACACACACAGACACCAGACACACAGACAGACACACAGACACACAGACAGACACACAGACACAGACACACAGACACACACACAGACACACAGACACACACACACACACACACACACACACAGACACAGACACACAGACACACACACGCACAGACACACTAAGTTGGCCTGCAGGGCAAAATTTGAATTTCAGTGCTCTGTGTTTTGTCTCCCTCCGGTGGCCCACTGCAGGCATGACGAGGTTTAAAGGATAGGATAGGTTTAGGGGGTAATAGCAAGTAGTCGACCGAATAAAATTGGAATAAGCTGATCGGCTTTTCTCCCACAGATGGTTCATGCATACAATTGCACGCGCCATGAAACAACGGGTTACTCACCATTCTTTCTGCTTTTTGGTCGACATCCACGAATGCCCGTAGACCTCCTGTTCAAGTTGGTTACTGATGGAGAACCACAAACTGCAAGAGGTTATGCTGAGAAATGGAAAGAACGAATGACTGAAGCTTACAGGATTGCATCTGAAAACAGCCAAAAGTCAAGTGATCGTGGGAAGAAACACTATGACCGGCACTTGAAAGGAGTGGTACTCCAACCTGGTGACAGAGTACTAGTTCGGAACCTGACTGAGAGGGGTGGTCCTGGCAAGTTAAGGTCCTACTGGGAGAACACCATTTATGTGGTGAAGGAACAGATCAATGACAGCCCAGTCTACAGAGTGGCCTCAGAGGCAAATGGGAAAAGAGTGCGTGTTCTGCATCGCAATCTATTGCATCTTGTCAATGAGCTTCCTGTGGACTTGCCTGCTGTAAATGAGGGGACAGGTCATCTGCTGTCAAGAAAAAGAAACCAAAACCAGCTCAAAGAGAGACAGAGTTTCAACCTCACTCTGACACAAGCTCTGATGATGATGAGAGTTCAATGTATTATGAGTTGAGGTATGATTTGAGGAGTGGGAACAAAGAGGGTGCTCTACATACCTCTAACCATACTGTTGGACCCTCAAGGGGAACAGCTGAGTTCAGCAGAGTTGTCAACTGTGGAGCACCTCAGCCGACAGAAGCAACAGTATTGGGGGAACGAACAGCAAGAGATGAATTGAGGGAAACAGGAATGGAACAAGATGGTGGACACCAAAGCACTGAACTTGACAATGACAAGGGAGAGGAGGAACATGAGATGGTACGGGAATCAGGAGTCACTGAAGTGCCTTTCACAGTCAACGGAGGAGAAGTTGGGCTGCCGCTTTCAGAAAGGGCACGGCATACACCCAATGTGACCCACCGACAAATGAATCAGTTCTAAGAAGGTCTACTAGAGAACGACGACCTGCTACACATTTCACATATGACACCCTTGGCCAACCCTCTCTCCGGTTGCATCCATCAGTCAGTTGTGCTGAAGTGCACGAGTCACCAAACACAACACACTACACCATGCCACCATATCCCTGTTACCTTACTTCCCCTAGTGCCATATCGCATTCCAACATCTCACTGTGCACACCTTCCCTGTATATTATAACTGTTAGTACACAAGGAATGTGGATATGTGGGAAGGGATGTGATTTGAATTGTTTGAATAATGAGTATAATGAGTTTTATAGGGTAAAAGGTTAAATGTCAGGAGCCATTTTCTTTTTTGTTGGGGAGTGTGTGACGCCCACAAGTGTATGGTCACAATTATAATTTTTTTGTGGATTGTTTTTGATGTAAAAGACCTGATTTTATGGTGGTATGGCACTTATCATTTAGAGTTATGGACAATGTAAAAACAGCATGCGAGGAAGATGCTGACCTGGTTTCTGATCAGACAGAAAAAGCCAGAAATGTTCCCTCTGTGGTTTCCGTGTGTGTATGGGTTCAAATATCTACTTCCTCCACATAAGGAACGCTGCAGCTTCATCTGCACGTCTGTGGGATTAAAACTTCCCAAAATAACTGAGGAATGAACCGCTCCCTCATCCTAAACCGGGCTCTGAGGAGGGAAATCAGGTAAATGTTCTCAGGCTGAGGTTTCAGTCTATCTGACTAACCTGAGGACATCTGGTATTTTAGGAGAGAAGCATCCTCCTCCTCCTCCTCCTCCTCCTCCTCCTGACGTTCAGCCTGATGGGAACAGCTGAGCAGCTCTGACTCCCGGCCTCCCTCCTCTGCTCCACCCTCACAGCAGCTGAGGCTGCTCAGCCCCACAGGAGGAGGCCAGGAGAGAGTCTGTGGTGCTCAAACGTTCAAGCTGCTGTTATCTGCAAAACTACTGGAGCTCAGCTTCCTGTCTATGACCTGAGAGCCAATCAGGAGGCTCAGAGATGCTTTCAAATGATTCTGACCCAAAAGTGCGGGAATCAAGAAATGCTGCTGCAGCTTTAGTCCGGCCGAGCAAACGCCACAGACGTGACCCGCACTCCCTGAGCCGTATCCATAGCAACAAGCATCGTCAGGTGAAGGTGAATGCAGGAGGAGGTTATTCTGTCCTGACCCATTTCACTCCTACGTAAAACTCTGGATTCAAAGCACAACGAAATTTAAATCCGCTCATAGGCAAAGCAGAAACTGCCGCTGTCCTTCGCCCCTCTCCCAGCTCCTCCTCCTCCTGCTGAGTCTTGTTCTTCCTCGGCCTCGGAGACGTGTCACATTCACATCACATTACTCAGTCTGAGATGATGAGAGTGCCGTGTACCCGTCAGCTCTGCTGCAGGTGAAGAGGGTTCACACACACACACACACACACACACACGTTACAGTTAGCTTGAGAGAGCTCACACCCTGCATGTATGCAGCATCACTCTGAGGTTCATGGGAAATGAGCGCTTCACCGTACAGCAGCCATGAAAATCGTCCTTCATCTTAAAAACAGCTTTGTGTCATCGCCGCACACCGAACGTCGTCCAAACGTTCAGGCTGTTTGAGGTGACACGCCGTCAGAGCTACATGGCGTTACAGACGCCATCTTTGAAGAGCGTTCTTGGATGATTCTTGGAGATCACTGCAGACCAGTAAACCTTCATTATTAAAGCTAAAGTCAGTAAACTTCATTTGCTGCTCCTGAAGCTTCGCTCCTGTGTACGCTGCACAGGAAGCGGAAGCAGGAAACGTCACAGGAGAAACTTTACACTTCCAGTCGTAAACAGGATAAAGTGGCAGGATTAACACTGAGACTGTAAACAGCTGATCCCGGGAGGCTCTTCCATCCATCCTCTCATCGACACCAGCTGCAGTTTCCACCCCCTAAAGCCAGGGTTCGGGGGCAGCCCCGCTCCCACGGGCATGATTGCCAGGTAGTTGGAGGGCACGTAGCCTCTCTGACCTCTGACCTCCACCAGGCTCCACTCGGGGCTCCCTCGTTTGTCGTGAGGCTCCAGGACACGAACGGGTTCTCCGGCCCAGAAGGAAACTTCGTGTTTGGATCTGGCCGTGAAGTCGTAGGCGCCCACAACCTGGAAACATTAAAAAAAAGCAGCATTTAACGGTCTCCGCCTCCACACCGTCCTGGCTGTCAGGAGGACCAAACATCATCAGCGTTACAGAGTCAATCTGTGATTAAGCTCCACTCAGTCGCTCCTTTCATACCTGCAGACTGCACACAGGAAACAGAGGCAGGAAGCGACAGCGTCTTCCCTGACGGCGTTTAAATGGTCAGAACGACACTGCGAGTCGCAGATGTTTCCAGCTGCAGAGGCTGATATAGCAGCATTACACACATCAGTGTGTCATCAGCCCACACACACACACACACACACACACACTCTCGGCTGTAAACACCAGCGTGGGGTCGTTACTACCACCCGACCCGGCTTTTTCTAACGAACCGTGCTCAACAGCAGCGGCGCTGCGACTGTAACATCAACGACCACGACAGCGTCTGCAGGCGACACGCCTTCACTTCAGCACGAGGGCGAGGAGAGATGCTGAGGAGACTTCTGCTGCACACACTGCAGCTCGGCGCTTATTTTGCACTGAATTACGCTCAGAGAAGTGCGACGCATCAACACGAAGACAAGAAGAAGTACTCCGAGCACACGTCGTCACGTGTAAGACGAGGGTAGCACAGAACACATCTTCTTCCACCGTTTAAGAAACAATCAGCTGATGATGGTATAAAAACCGTGGGTTTGAGAGACAGAAGGACAGCGTGTGAGGACAGGTGGACACAGGCCTGCTGCTGGAGACGTGTGCATGCACTGGCACAAAGCAGATCTTTCCATGAACGCCTCACAGAATACCCACGGGCTGTGGGTGGAACAGGATTGCATCTGTCATTCTTACTGATCACTACAAACGTGTGCAAACACTGAATGAAAACGTGAAGCTTCCTTGGATGCTGTGTTGGAGCATCAGCAGCGTGTCGTAGGAGCCCACAGCGTGTGACCGAGTCAGATCCACGTGAAGGCTGTTACTGGGTGGGCCAAACACTGTAAACACTGACAGCTGCCTGTCTTTAAATCACCTGCTCAGGTAGAGCCGCTCTGTGTCACATTACTGTTACGCTCCATCAAGCAGCGTATCAACGCCTACGAGGATGTGACAGCGTCGCATTTGCTGTGCACAACAACAAATTCAGTCTTACTGTCGTGACCAGAGCCGTCCTCTGTGCCGCTGCATGCTGGGACGGCCAGTAACAGGTGGAGCTGGACGCTGTCAAGGTGGAGAGGAGGATGTTGTCCAAGATAAGGACATGTTATTTAATTAGTTCAGTCTGTTCTTATTATCTCGGGGCGACTTATTAAAGTATTCTGACTGCAGCTGGATGATCACCCTGCAGTCCTGCGCTGGTGGACAGCACGCGGCCTCCGTCTCCTGGACAGTCCAGTGCAGAGGAATTCAATTGCCTGGAAGCAGGGCTGACTCATGGGCAGTGGGGCATTGCCTGCCGGGCTGTAGGAGTGTCTTCTGTGTGCGGTCACGTCTTCTGCCAGGCTCGGGTGTGGTGAGGGGGGCGGGTCGTCTGTTGGCTGGTGATAGCGAATGAGTTTCGAGGCAGCAGCGTAGCCTCGCTTCCCTGCGTGAAGACGTAAATATAGTTTAACATTTATTTGTTCACAGTGTCAGACCAACCCGGTGTGCCCTCACAGAGCGATCCCATTGGCTGCTCGTCTGTTTCAGTTGTAATAACAGCGGCTTGCCAGCAGATGGCGCCACAGTTCTTCCTCTCAGGTTTTAGTGCAAACGTCATAAAACCTGAAGTCTCACCTCCTGCATCGACCAGCCACCTCCTTCTGTCTCCACGGCTGTCGGCCTCGCTGATCACCGCCACCAGCTCGCCCTTAGTCAAGTTCAGGTCCAGGTCCCAGGTGCCCACGACCGTGCTCATCACCTGGAAGATCTTTCCAGAGCCGTGCTTATCCGTTAGCTGCTTCAGACGCGAGCAGACGTCAGATCTCAGAGAGGGCCCGGGCTGCTGAATTACTCAGACATGTTCAAATTTACCTGGAAGGTGTTCAGAAATGAAAACAATGACTCAGAAGGAGACACTTCTGGTTCTGCAGCTGCAAAGTTGCAGAACCAGAAGTGGCACATTCTGGCGTCCTCGTCTCTGACTCGTTATCGCCCGCGAATGACATATGATGATGATTCGCCACATTCTTCAGCCAGAACCTTGTATTGTAACCTCCAGCTAAATGTGACGTGACTGGAACATCAGATCTTTACTGGGACCAGCAGCTGAACCAGTTCACACGAAACACGCGGCAGAACAGGAAATACAGGTGGCGAACGATGCTCGAAGCTCACACAGCAAACTCCGCCCACCGAACACCGACAATCTCAGGAAACTGAAGCTCAGACTGGGAGCGTTGGTGTGACACCGTGGCGTCGGTGTGGTTAAATATTCGGAAAAGGATGTTTACTGGATGATAAAATCACTGTTATATTTTTTACTCTGACCTCTCAGCAGTAACCAATCAGCTCAAAGCAAACATGTCTGAGGTCAGCTGAGTGGTCCACTGTCACCCATAGTGCTCTGTAGCTTACAGTGTAAAGCGCCCTGAGGTGGTTTGCTGCTGTATAAATGAATGAAAGCCGATCTGAACACTAACCTGGGCATCCGGCGCGTTGAGCTTGTCCTCCAGCATTCGACATAAATGCTGCAGCCTCCTCGCGCCTTCCAGCACCGAAGACTCCCAGAATGCACCAGGAGAAAGGCTGCTGTGAGGGAGCTGCAGGGAGACACGTGAAGGATGAGCACAGATATCCAACGTGTTTTCGTGCATCAGCCTGTCTGTAAGGAAGCTGTGAAACAGCTGCTCCATGTCTGCTGCGAGATCTCTGTCAGGAGCAGCGTGTTCAACGTCCTGTCAGGAGGAGAGGGGAGTAGAGGCAAAAAGCAAAAAAGCTGTAGCTATATTACTACTGTCGCTCTTACAAAAGAGGAAGAGGAAGAACTAAAAACTCTTCCATCGACCCTGTGGTCCCGAAATGCCACAGATGTCGGTCTAATTAAAAACCAAGAACCTGTTAAAGTGAAAACAATCTCATCTTTCAGACCTATTAAGCCACAATACCCCCTGAGCCCACAACAGCGAGAAGGTATTAGATCTGTAATAGCTGACATGTTGAAGGCAGGAATCTTAACCCAGAGCAAAACAACAACATGCAACACACCTATATTTCCAGTGAAAAAAGCAAACACAGGAAAGTATAGGTCGGTGCATGATCTTAGAGCTATTAATGAAATCACTGAAACAATTCCACCAGTTGTTGCAAATCCACACACTATTTTGAACCAGATAACACCAAAAGAACAATGGTTCTCAGTGATAGACCTATCTAATGCCTTTTTCTCAGTGCCTCTGCATCCAGACTCACAAGACCTGTTTGGATTCACATATGAGGGTCAGAAATACACCTACACACGCCTGCCACAAGGGTTTCAGAACAGCCCGACTCTGTATGCAGAAGCACTGGAAAAATCGATGTCAACATGTACCTACTGTATGTGGATGACATTTTGATAACAGGACACACACAGGAAGATTGTAAACAAAACACTCTTGCAGTGCTTAGACATCTAGCACAGGAGGGACACAAAGTGTCTATGACCAAATTACAACTGTGGAGCCCATCAGTTGTGTATTTGGGACATACACTGTCAGGGGAAGGAAAACAGCTGTTAAACAAAAGGAAAGAAGCAATACAGAATGCACCACAGCCAGAAACAAAACAGCAGATGATGAGCTTTCTAGGGTTGTCTAATTTTTGTAGAGCATGGATTCCAGAGTTTGCATTATATGCACAGCCTTTACAAAATTTGATTTACGGAAAAAATCTAGCGTTAAAGGATAAAATAACTTGGACACCCGAAACTGTAAAAGCATTTGAACAGTTGAAAGCTATTTTACAAACAAATGTTGTTCTCGCTCTGCCTGATTATGACAAACCGTTTTATCTCAGTGTAGATGGAAATGCAGGTGTTGGGAAATCAGTTTTACCCCGGTTCTTTATTATTCCTCGGGCCTTCAGAGATGCACCGGACCCAGTAGTCATTTTTACAAGAACTTTATTCATCTTAATCTTTACTCATTCCTTATTCTTTATTTATCTTCATTTAAGCATGCACTTCTAGAAGGGAAGACGAGGCCGGTGTCCCTCTGAAACAATCTTCACCCCTTTGTTAGTTCCACCCAGCTTTATAGGAGCGACCCCATCATAAATCCCCATGTGTGCTGCAAACTCTGTGTCTGTGTCTATGTGAGTGCTCGTGAGTGAGTGTGCATGTGGATGTGTGAGTAACAGTTAAAACACTGTGGGTGTGTGTCTCTTCCTAGGGGCCATAATACCATCTCCCTCCAAACCACAGTTATCAAGTTACAAATGTTGAGACCCCCACACAGGTATCCTCTGGGGAATTTCCACTCAGCATTAACTCCTCTTTGTCTTACTTTCACAGTTCAACTGGGAGGGTCTCCTAAGATCTACTCCTAAGTTCATGACACAGTCAGGCCTTTATTTATATCCAGGGCAGTGTCAGTGTCTCTACCATAATTCTACATTCTATATTAACACATTTCTAAACTCTAAAGGAAACTAAACATTCCTACATGTCTAAACTCTAAAATAAGCTAAACATTCCTACACAGGCTACATGAAAGCAGACCCTGTAGCTGCAGCATTGCCAACTTGTGTGCAAGCCTGTGCAGCCGCAGCAGAGGCCGTTCAAAAATGTTCTGATATAGTGCTAGGACACAAGCTTATACTACGAGTGCCACACGCAGTAGCTTCTATACTCCTGCAAGGACAGTTGCCATTTGTAACACATGCTCGACAACTGTCCTATGTAGGCGTATTGTTATCCCAATCTAACATAGAAATTGTGCGTTGCGGTCAGTTGAACCCTGGCACTTTATTGCCGAGTGAACTTGACGGAAAGTCACACTGTTGCATAAACAAGTTAAATGAGGAAACGAAACCACGTGTTGATATTTATAGCATGCCACAAATAGATTATACAGACATCTTTGTAGATGGTTCTGCGTCTAAAGGTGTTGATGGGAAAAACAAAGTAGGATATGCAGTAACCACAGAGACTGAGGTGATAGAAGCAAAGCCACTATCATCTGCGCACTCCGCTCAGAGTGCAGAACTTATAGCAGTAATAAGAGCATGCGAGTTACATAAAGACAAAAGTATAAACATTCATACAGACAGTCAATATGTTTTCTCAGCAGTACATCATTTTGCTAAGATATGGAGCAACAGAGGAATGGTGACCTCAAGCGGAACGCCAGTACAACATGCTGAACTATTAAAGAAACTCTTATTAGCAGTACTATTGCCGAAACAACTAGCATTGTGTAAATGTGCAGCACATCAAAAGGATGACACACATATAACACGAGGAAACAATTTTGCAGACCAAACCGCTAAATTAGCAGCACAACAGAAGATGCATGCATTAGCTATGACAGAAATTAAAAACATACCACTTGAAGTATTAAAAAGTGAACAGAAAACCGCACACCAGACAGAACAGAAGCAATGGTTGAAACATGGAGCACAGTTAGACACAGATGATATAATGAAAATCGCAGCATTAGTGACACATGGCTCGACGCATCTGTCAACTGGAGGGATGATGTCTCTAGTACGCGATTAATTTTGAAAATTCAGCAAAAGAATTCATAAGAACGTGCATGATATGTCAAAAACATAACGCTCAAGGGAGCTTAAGACCAAAAAGAGGTCATTTCCCTACTCCGCCACATCCTTTTCACACCATTCACATGGATTTCATAGAACTGAATGAATGCCAAGGATCAAAATATGCATTGGTCATTGTTGATGTGTTCTCTAAATGGCCAGAAATATACCCAGTAAAGAAAGCGGAAAGTGTCTATGTAATCACTTCATTCCAACTTATGGCATCCCAAGTTTGATCCGATCAGATAATGGCACACACTTCGTGAATGAAGTCATAGAAAATGTATCACAAGTTCTAGGTAGAAAGAAATAACGGTACAATTAAACAAAGGTTAAGAAAAGTAATGGAAGACACTAAGAAACCGTGGCCAGAATGTTTATCCTTAGTGAAACTTTGGATGAGAATATCAAAGGGAAGTGGCCCTATGTCACCTTTTGAGATAATACACGGGAGACCCTTCCCTTTACCAATAACTAGTGAACCACTTTTGAAGTCTGCCAGAGAAATGACGATAGCCGACTGGATGGCCCAACTTTTTCAGAACAAGGAAATAGTATTGAACAATAAACTGCCAGACGATGTGTCTCCAATCTCTTGCAGGCTACAACCTGGTGACTGGATCCTGGTCCGAGAGCTGAACAGGAAGTCTTGGAGTGAGCCGAGGTGGAAAGGGCCGTACCAAGTCCTGATTGTGACCCCCACTGCTTGCAAGATAGCAGAGCGCCCATCGTGGATCCACCAAAGCCACTGTAAAAAAGTGAGTGACAGCCTGAACTAGAGACGCCGACGCCCCTACTCTCTGGTAATCTAATAGGTGAAGGAAGGGCTGATCGGGTATATCCCGCCCTTTTTCTTCTTGCCTTTAGTCTACTTATCAGAGGGGTCAGGTGCGCCAGGTCGACATGAAGAAGCTGTTCCTCGCCACACTTGCTCTTGTATGTGTATCATGTTTAAAGCACTAACAGGAAATTGCAGCGACAGAGACATGGTGTTTTTAAAGGCAGCTACACCGATTCTCATCTCTGACCACACCTTCAAAGTGACTGACGCAGTATGGGGTAGTGATGTGCCTGAAGAATTTAAACACTGGTCCACTGGAACCAAAGTACTTTTGGCCCTTTTCCCCTGGGTGGGAACAGCAAAGAACACATTACGCTTAGAAACATTAGACTATCGTTTCGGTTTGTTTTTGAATGCTTCTTGCAAAATAAATAAAGCGCAGAATGAAGAGATAGATGCACTCAGAATTTCAGTAATGCAACACAGGGTCGCTTTAGATATTCTTTTGGCGGAAAAAAGGCGGGCTATGTGTTCCGTTTAACACCACTTGTTGTACTTACATTCCAGATAATGTACATTCTAGCAACATGACTGATGCACTTAAAAATGTTCAACAAGCACGGGTAGCAGATTGGACCGCTAGCAAACCAGACCGGATGGGCTGGCTGATGAGCGGATCCTGGAAGGCCCTGTTGATTAAAGGCCTGATATTTGTTGGAATGCTTTTATTATTGTTTCTTATTTTCATCACATGTATTATCCCATGTATCAGAGAAATGATCTCTAGGATGCTTAACCATTCGATTGCAGCATATGTAAATGTACCTCCGGAGGACGACGACGATGATGATGATGATAAAAGTGTGGATAAATACTGATCTGAACACACATAATGATGACTAGACTGAAAATGCAAAATGCAAGTGGTCATGTTCTGATAAAACCTGTGTGATTCATATACAGTTTAAATTTGCTAAAACAGGAGGGATATTGTTAAAGGAAACTTGCATTCTTCTATTACTGTCTGTACTCTCATAGTGTTTAGCTTCATTTAAACTTAGTGTGTGTGTATGACATGAGGACTATGATTGAAACCATAGGGAGGAAGCTGCACAAATGAAAGTAGAAATGTTCAAGGCCACGTATAGATATGGCCAACGAACTCACCGAACTCACGTATCTTCAGTCTCCATATCTTAAGTCTCCATATTGGGAGTTGTTTTTCATACTTTGTATGCTCCGCCTAAGAATATGATACAAGCTTTTGCCTATATAATAAAGAACACACAGATGCCTCGGCGCGGATCCTCCGTGACACGTCTTGTACACGTTGCTGTGTGGAGACTGTGTCGGGGCATCGCCCATGTACATGTAAAAAGCGCTGAGTCTGTGTTTCTTGCCTCCTGAGTTTTCTCTTAACATTCCTCTTCCTGTCATCTCCTCGTCCACACACATGCCTTCAAGACGCAGCTTACAATTGGAGAGCAAGACATCATCGGTTGCCACAAACAATGCAGTGTCTTTCTGCCTCTGTCATTCTCTTTGGTTTGTTTGAGTGTTTGGTTTTTAAAAGCACAGCAAGTGTCTCTCTCTCTCTCTCTGTGTCACACACAGACACACACACAGACACACAGACACACACACAGACACACAGACACACACACGCACAGACACACTAAGTTGGCCTGCAGGGCAAAATTTGAATTTCAGTGCTCTGTGTTTTGTCTCCCTCCGGTGGCCCACTGCAGGCATGACGAGGTTTAAAGGATAGGATAGGTTTAGGGGGTAATAGCAAGTAGTCGACCGAATAAAATTGGAATAAGCTGATCGGCTTTTCTCCCACAGATGGTTCATGCATACAATTGCACGCGCCATGAAACAACGGGTTACTCACCATTCTTTCTGCTTTTTGGTCGACATCCACGAATGCCCGTAGACCTCCTGTTCAAGTTGGTTACTGATGGAGAACCACAAACTGCAAGAGGTTATGCTGAGAAATGGAAAGAACGAATGACTGAAGCTTACAGGATTGCATCTGAAAACAGCCAAAAGTCAAGTGATCGTGGGAAGAAACACTATGACCGGCACTTGAAAGGAGTGGTACTCCAACCTGGTGACAGAGTACTAGTTCGGAACCTGACTGAGAGGGGTGGTCCTGGCAAGTTAAGGTCCTACTGGGAGAACACCATTTATGTGGTGAAGGAACAGATCAATGACAGCCCAGTCTACAGAGTGGCCTCAGAGGCAAATGGGAAAAGAGTGCGTGTTCTGCATCGCAATCTATTGCATCTTGTCAATGAGCTTCCTGTGGACTTGCCTGCTGTAAATGAGGGGGACAGGTCATCTGCTGTCAAGAAAAAGAAACCAAAACCAGCTCAAAGAGAGACAGAGTTTCAACCTCACTCTGACACAAGCTCTGATGATGATGAGAGTTCAATGTATTATGAGTTGAGGTATGATTTGAGGAGTGGGAACAAAGAGGGTGCTCTACATACCTCTAACCATACTGTTGGACCCTCAAGGGGAACAGCTGAGTTCAGCAGAGTTGTCAACTGTGGAGCACCTCAGCCGACAGAAGCAACAGTATTGGGGGAACGAACAGCAAGAGATGAATTGAGGGAAACAGGAATGGAACAAGATGGTGGACACCAAAGCACTGAACTTGACAATGACAAGGGAGAGGAGGAACATGAGATGGTACGGGAATCAGGAGTCACTGAAGTGCCTTTCACAGTCAACGGAGGAGAAGTTGGGCTGCCGCTTTCAGAAAGGGCACGGCATACACCCAATGTGACCCCGCCGACAAATGAATCAGTTCTAAGAAGGTCTACTAGAGAACGACGACCTGCTACACATTTCACATATGACACCCTTGGCCAACCCTCTCTCCGGTTGCATCCATCAGTCAGTTGTGCTGAAGTGCACGAGTCACCAAACACAACACACTACACCATGCCACCATATCCCCTGTTACCTTACTTCCCCCTAGTGCCATATCGCATTCCAACATCTCACTGTGCACACCTTCCCTGTATATTATAACTGTTAGTACACAAGGAATGTGGATATGTGGGAAGGGGATGTGATTTGAATTGTTTGAATAATGAGTATAATGAGTTTTATAGGGTAAAAGGTTAAATGTCAGGAGCCATTTTCTTTTTTGTTGGGGAGTGTGTGACGCCCACAAGTGTATAGTCACAATTATAATTTTTTTGTGATTGTTTTGATGTAAAAGACCTGATTTTATGGTGGTATGGCACTTATCATTTAGAGTTATGGACAATGTAAAAACAGCATGCGAGGAAGATGCTGACCTGGTTTCTGATCAGACAGAAAAAGCCAGAAATGTTCCCTCTGTGGTTTCCGTGTGTGTATGGGTTCAAATATCTACTTCCTCCACATAAGGAACGCTGCAGCTTCATCTGCACGTCTGTGGGATTAAAACTTCCCAAAATAACTGAGGAATGAACCGCTCCCCTCATCCTAAACCGGGCTCTGAGGAGGGGAAATCAGGTAAATGTTCTCAGGCTGAGGTTTCAGTCTATCTGACTAACCTGAGGACATCTGGTATTTTAGGAGAGAAGCATCCTCCTCCTCCTCCTCCTCCTCCTGACGTTCAGCCTGATGGGAACAGCTGAGCAGCTCTGACTCCCGGCCTCCCTCCCTCTGCTCCACCCTCACAGCAGCTGAGGCTGCTCAGCCCCACAGGAGGAGGCCAGGAGAGAGTCTGTGGTGCTCAAACGTTCAAGCTGCTGTTATCTGCAAAACTACTGGAGCTCAGCTTCCTGTCTATGACCTGAGAGCCAATCAGGAGGCTCAGAGATGCTTTCAAATGATTCTGACTAGGGATGCAACGATACCAATTTTTTCAAACCGATCCGATACCGATACTTGGATCTGAGTACTTGCCGATACCGAGTACAAAAACCGATACTTCTACCACACACAAGTTAAACTTAACCAGTAGTAAAGAAACGACCCCACACAACTCTTTAACACAAACGAAACGTTTACTGAACGTAAGGGCAGAGACAAATACTGTACAACACATCCCTTTTTTAAACTCAAATGATATTCCAATTCCTTAACCAAATGAAATACACTGTATAAATGACATAATTCCCTTTCAAATTATATTAAACAACCCAACTTATGTTATCACCTTTTGGTAAGTGACTCACTAATATACACTCCAAAACACGTTATATAAATCCACTAAACATACAATATTCACACATGGGCCCCACACACACTCACATTCACACTTGTTGCAGGCCTGTTTGTTGCTCACGCCGGACGATGGAGAAAAATCCTCTTCTCCCCAGTAAGAGCACAAAAGTCTGACTTACAGTTCAGCTGATCGGTAGGTCGCCGTTCACCAGTCCCACACTAAATCCACTCCCTGCGGACCCGATGCTGTCTCTGCTACAGCGCGTTAGCGAGTCACTGTCCAGCTCTCCGACAGTCCATAGCGGCTGCCTCCGAGGCGCAGCCAAGCAGTCCGGGCTAGCCTGTAGCCTCGGCGGTCGTAGCTGGAAACACAGCACGGTGGTGCGACCATTGAAACAAAAAGTCACTTCACCCACACTCTGTTGTGAAGCTCTCACACGGTCAGCTTTCTAGCCACACACTCTTTTGTGCTGGTTAACCTCAGTAAAACTAGCCGAGTCTCTCACTTTGGTTCAGCTAACCTCGTGCATCTCCCCATGCAAGGTCCCGTTTTATGCTACCTTCACAGGCCTCCAGAAAATTAGAACTCTGAAAATATTTTAACTCCTTCAGAGTTACATACCATAAAATAATACTTTTACGATTAACGTAACAGTTTGATTGCTCTAATTACCTGTATTTACCTTGCGACATATTACAGGGCAAATTATATTCAGGGTAGAGTTACATCACATAACATCAACTGTGAACACCTTATGTTACCGTGGCGTTTAAGTCCATGGGAATTATGAGTATCGGTTCATGGTATCGGTTAACTTTTACGAGTACGAGTACGCACACATTTTACAGTATCGGCACCGATACCCGATACCAGTATCGGTATCGGTGCATCCCTAATTCTGACCCAAAAGTGCGGGAATCAAGAAATGCTGCTGCAGCTTTAGTCCGGCCGAGCAAACGCCACAGACGTGACCCGCACTCCCTGAGCCGTATCCATAGCAACAAGCATCGTCAGGTGAAGGTGAATGCAGGAGGAGGTTATTCTGTCCTGACCCATTTCACTCCTACGTAAAACTCTGGATTCAAAGCACAACGAAATTTAAATCCGCTCATAGGCAAAGCAGAAACTGCCGCTGTCCTTCGCCCCTCTCCCAGCTCCTCCTCCTCCTGCTGAGTCTTGTTCTTCCTCGGCCTCGGAGACGTGTCACATTTACATCACATTACTCAGTCTGAGATGATGAGAGTGCCGTGTACCCGTCAGCTCTGCTGCAGGTGAAGAGGGTTCACACACACACACACACACACACACACACACACGTTACAGTTAGCTTGAGAGAGCTCACACCCTGCATGTATGCAGCATCACTCTGAGGTTCATGGGAAATGAGCGCTTCACCGTACAGCAGCCATGAAAATCGTCCTTCATCTTAAAAACAGCTTTGTGTCATCGCCGCACACCGAACGTCGTCCAAACGTTCAGGCTGTTTGAGGTGACACGCCGTCAGAGCTACATGGCGTTACAGACGCCATCTTTGAAGAGCGTTCTTGGATGATTCTTGGAGATCACTGCAGACCAGTAAACCTTCATTATTAAAGCTAAAGTCAGTAAACTTCATTTGCTGCTCCTGAAGCTTCGCTCCTGTGTACGCTGCACAGGAAGCGGAAGCAGGAAACGTCACAGGAGAAACTTTACACTTCCAGTCGTAAACAGGATAAAGTGGCAGGATTAACACTGAGACTGTAAACAGCTGATCCCGGGAGGCTCTTCCATCCATCCTCTCATCGACACCAGCTGCAGTTTCCACCCCCTAAAGGAAGAAGCCAGGGTTCGGGGGCAGCCCCGCTCCCACGGGCATGATTGCCAGGTAGTTGGAGGGCACGTAGCCTCTCTGACCTCTGACCTCCACCAGGCTCCACTCGGGGCTCCCTCGTTTGTCGTGAGGCTCCAGGACACGAACGGGTTCTCCGGCCCGGAAGGAAACTTCGTGTTTGGATCTGGCCGTGAAGTCGTAGGCACCCACAACCTGGAAACATTAAAAAAAAAGCAGCATTTAACGGTCTCCGCCTCCACACCGTCCTGGCTGTCAGGAGGACCAAACATCATCAGCGTTACAGAGTCAATCTGTGATTAAGCTCCACTCAGTCGCTCCTTTCATACCTGCAGACTGCACACAGGAAACAGAGGCAGGAAGCGACAGCGTCTTCCCTGACGGCGTTTAAATGGTCAGAACGACACTGCGAGTCGCAGATGTTTCCAGCTGCAGAGGCTGATATAGCAGCATTACACACATCAGTGTGTCATCAGCCCACACACACACACACACACACACACACACACACACACACTCTCGGCTGTAAACACCAGCGTGGGGTCGTTACTACCACCCGACCCGGCTTTTTCTAACGAACCGTGCTCAACAGCAGCGGCGCTGCGACTGTAACATCAACGACCACGACAGCGTCTGCAGACGACACGCCTTCACTTCAGCACGAGGACGAGGAGAGATGCTGAGGAGACTTCTGCTGCACACACTGCAGCTCGACGCTTATTTTGCACTGAATTACGCTCAGAGAAGTGCGACGCATCAACACGAAGACAAGAAGAAGTACTCCGAGCACACGTCGTCACGTGTAAGACGAGGGTAGCACAGAACACATCTTCTTCCACCGTTTAAGAAACAATCAGCTGATGATGGTATAAAAACCGTAGGTTTGAGAGACAGAAGGACAGCGTGTGAGGACAGGTGGACACAGGCCTGCTGCTGGAGACGTGTGCATGCACTGGCACAAAGCAGATCTTTCCATGAACGCCTCACAGAATACCCACGGGCTGTGGGTGGAACAGGATTGCATCTGTCATTCTTACTGATCACTACAAACGTGTGCAAACACTGAATGAAAACGTGAAGCTTCCTTGGATGCTGTGTTGGAGCATCAGCAGCGTGTCGTAGGAGCCCACAGCGTGTGACAGAGTCAGATCCACGTGAAGGCTGTTACTGGGTGGGCCAAACACTGTAAACACTGACAGCTGCCTGTCTTTAAATCACCTGCTCAGGTAGAGCCGCTCTGTGTCACATTACTGTTACGCTCCATCAAGCAGCGTATCAACGCCACGAGGATGTGACAGCGTCGCATTTGCTGTGCACAACAACAAATTCAGTCTTACTGTCGTGACCAGAGCCGTCCTCTGTGCCGCTGCATGCTGGGACGGCCAGTAACAGGTGGAGCTGGACGCTGTCAAGGTGGAGAGGAGGATGTTGTCCAAGATAAGGACATGTTATTTAATTAGTTCAGTCTGTTCTTATTATCTCGGGGCGACTTATTAAAGTATTCTGACTGCAGCTGGATGATCACCCTGCAGTCCTGCGCTGGTGGACAGCACGCGGCCTCCGTCTCCTGGACAGTCCAGTGCAGAGGAATTCAATTACCTGGAAGCAGGGCTGACTCATGGGCAGTGGGGCATTGCCTGCCGGGCTGTAGGAGTGTCTTCTGCGCGCGGTCACGCCTTCTGCCAGGCTCGGGTGTGGTGAGGGGGCGGGTCGCCTGTTGGCTGGTGATAGCGAATGAGTTTCGAGGCAGCAGCGTAGCCTCGCTTCCCTGCGTGAAGACGTAAATATAGTTTAACATTTATTTGTTCACAGTGTCAGACCAACCCGGTGTGCCCTCACAGAGCGATCCCATTGGCTGCTCGTCTGTTTCAGTTGTAATAACAGCGGCTTGCCAGCAGATGGCGCCACAGTTCTTCCTCTCAGGTTTTAGTGCAAACGTCATAAAACCTGAAGTCTCACCTCCTGCATCGACCAGCCACCTCCTTCTGTCTCCACGGCTGTCGGCCTCGCTGATCACCGCCACCAGCTCGCCCTTAGTCAAGTTCAGGTCCAGGTCCCAGGTGCCCACGACCGTGCTCATCACCTGGAAGATCTTTCCAGAGCCGTGCTTATCCGTTAGCTGCTTCAGACGCGAGCAGACGTCAGATCTCAGAGAGGGCCCGGGCTGCTGAATTACTCAGACATGTTCAAATTTACCTGGAAGGTGTTCAGAAATGAAAACAATGACTCAGAAGGAGACACTTCTGGTTCTGCAGCTGCAAAGTTGCAGAACCAGAAGTGGCACATTCACAGCGTCCTCGTCTCTGACTCGTTATCGCCCGCGAATGACATATGATGATGATTCGCCACATTCTTCAGCCAGAACCTTGTATTGTAACCTCCAGCTAAATGTGACGTGACTGGAACATCAGATCTTTACTGGGACCAGCAGCTGAACCAGTTCACACGAAACACGCGGCAGAACAGGAAATACAGGTGGCGAACGATGCTCGAAGCTCACACAGCAAACTCCGCCCACCGAACACCGACAATCTCAGGAAACTGAAGCTCAGACTGGGAGCGTTGGTGTGACACCGTGGCGTCGGTGTGGTTAAATATTCGGAAAAGGATGTTTACTGGATGATAAAATCACTGTTATATTTTTTACTCTGACCTCTCAGCAGTAACCAATCAGCTCAAAGCAAACATGTCTGAGGTCAGCTGAGTGGTCCACTGTCACCCATAGTGCTCTGTAGCTTACAGTGTAAAGCGCCCTGGACCGAGCCTGGCAGAAGACGTGACCGCACGCAGAAGACACTCCTACAGCCCGGCAGGCAATGCCCCACTGCCCATGAGTCAGCCCTGCTTCCAGGTAATTGAATTCCTCTGCACTGGACTGTCCAGGAGACGGAGGCCGCGTGCTGTCCACCAGCGCAGGACTGCAGGGTGATCATCCAGCTGCAGTCAGAATACTTTAATAAGTCGCCCCGAGATAATAAGAACAGACTGAACTAATTAAATAACATGTCCTTATGGATCGTCACCTTGGACCGTTTATTTCGTGATGGTCATGCGGACCCTCTGTGAGTATGCGGGGTTTCTTTTTTGTTTGGGAAAGTGGGATGAGGGGGAAGAGGGTTATGTTTTTTGTGTTGTCGGTATGTTGTACTTCTTAATGTTATACAAGGGCAATTTATGTGTACACTGCTATTTATTATTTCTGGAGTGAATCCTAACTCATCATCGCTAAGTGGTGGCATTAGATTTGTGAGTTGGAATGTGCGAGGACTTGGACATGTGCACAAACGAGCTAAGGTTTTTTCTCACTTAAAATCGCTAGCTGCTGATGTTGTGTATCTTCAGGAAACCCATATGAAACCGACTAAAGAGAGGTTGCTCAGGTGCTCCTGGGCTAATCAGATTTTTCAGTCGACATTCTCTAGTAAAGCTCGTGGAGTGGCTATATTGATCCGTAGAACAGTTCCATTTAGACATGAGTCCACGGTTAGTGATCCGAATGGTCGATTTATCCTGGTGACGGGCCATATTCATGCAACCCACGTTACTTTATTGAATTTATATGGTCCTAATTTTGATAGCCCAACTTTCTTTCGACAAATATTTAATTTATTATCTAGTTTCGCTGATACTCATGTAATTTTAGGAGGCGATTTTAATTGTGTACTTGATAAACACTTGGATAGATCCACTCAAAGCTCCCAGTTGTTTAACGCTTCGACTGTTCTGAATAATATGTTGAGCCCGTTGATGTTTGGAGACTGTGTAACCCTACTGGTAGAGATTACTCTTATTTTTCACAAGTGCACAAATCGTACTCCAGAATAGATTATTTTTTGCTTGACTCTAAATTGATGTCTAAAGTTGTATGCTCAACTTATCATAATATTTTGATCTCGGATCACTCTCCAACCTCTTTAGTCCTGGACTTCTGTGGTACGAAACAACAGGGTAATTGGCGTTTTCACCCGTCACTCCTGTCTGAGACATCCTTTTGCCAATTTATGACAACTAAAATATCAGAATTTTGAAACTAATGATAAACAAGACGTTTCTGATTCGATTCTATGGGAAACATTTAAAGTGGTAATGCGAGGAGAAATTATTTCATTTGAATCTTCGTTAAAAAAAACGTGACGGAAACGCCTGTTCGAAATAGAAACTGAATTAACACAGTTAGAACAGGACCATAAGGTTTCTTCTTGTCCCTCTTTGTTTCAAGATATCATTAAAAGGAAGTTTGAGTATAACACAATTTTATCTAGTCAAGTAACAGATCAGCAATTTAGGATCAGACAGAAGCACTTTGAGTTTGGAGATAAGCCCCATAAGCTTCTTTCTCGGCAGCTGAGAGGCCTACAGGCCAGTAGGGCTATACATAAAATTAAATCAAGATCAGGTGAAATTTTAATTAGCCCTAAAGCTATTAATGAGCGATTTAGAGAATATTATGAAGAGCTCTATATGTCAAAATCTTGGGGCGATATTTCTGATTGGTTAGGGAAGTTGGATCTCCCGAAAATGAATGATGCTGCACGAGAGGCTTTAAACTCAGATATTACTATTGAAGAAGTTTCGAAAGCTATTAAGTCATTCCCCAATGGAAAGTCTCCAGGCCCAGATGGGTTTGGCATTGAATTGTATAAAAAATACTCTGAAAAGGTGGCCCCGCTTTTATTGAGAATGTTTAAGCATTCTTTCCATACTCAAGTATTTCCTCGTACGCTATATGAAGCTAATATTTCTTTGTTATTGAAAGAAGGAAAGGATGAAACAGAATGTTCCTCTTATCGACCTATTGCTTTATTGAATTTGGATATGAAAATTTTCACTAAAATTTTGGCAAACCGATTAAATGGACATGTTGGATCAATTATCCATCCGGATCAAACTGGGTTTATTCCTCAGAGGTTTTCCTTCTTTAATGTTCGAAGATTGATGAATATTATGTATCATAGGCATTGGGGAGCTTCTAAGATCGCAGTACTGAGCTTAGATGCCGAAAAGGCGTTTGACCAGGTCGAGTGGGCCTATATGCTCCGGGTACTGGAGAAGTTCGGTTTAGGCGAACAGTTTAGATCATGGGTTGATATGATATATAGGCATCCCTCTTCTTTCATTCTTACTAACCAAGATAGATCTGCGCCTTTTTTTTTTACACCGCGGGACACGACAAGGCTGCCCTTTGAGCCCTTTGCTCTTTGCAATTTCTATTGAACCTCTTGCAATAGCCATTAGGAATGAGCCCTCTATTGACCCTGTCAGATTGGGGAATATCAAGCACTACATTTCCTTATATGCGGATGATGTTGTTTTGTTTTTGTCAAATCCTGAGCGATCTGTTCCTGTACTCTTAGATGTGGTGAGGTCATTTGGGGAAATCTCAGGTTATACAATTAATTGGCAGAAGAGTGAGTTTGTGGCTTTAACTACAAATTTGGATGTTGATTTTTTAAAAGTTTTGCCTTTTAAAATCACAGACAGATTGAAATACTTGGGTGTCACTTTGCCTAAGGATCCTAAATTGATCTTTAAGTTGAATTATCTTGAACAAGTAGAAAAATTGAAAATAGATGTTGAGAAATGGAGGGCTCTCCCTATCTCCATGGTAGGTCGCATTAACGTAATTAAAATGGTTTCCCTTCCTAAATTTTTATACTTATTTTTAAACTTACCTATTTTTCTGAATAAGCAATTTTTTAAAGTGATCGACTCAGTAGTATTACCATTTGTCTGGGGCTTTAAAACTCACAGGATATCAAAAGTTCATCTATGTAAGTCAAAACTTAAGGGTGGATTTGCTTTGCCAGTGTTTCAGTTTTATTACTGGGCTGCAAATGCTAGAACTCTTGCTTATTGGCAGGAAGGGTACAAAAAAATTAAGTCTGCCGATACCCCACCGTGGGTGGTCATAGAGAGTGGTGGGGTTGAGAATAGTTCCCTCCCTGCTCTTCTTTTTTCATCCTCTAATTCGCGAACCAAGGTCAATAATTTTATAGTTTCGAACTGTGTTAAAATCTTTAGTCAGATCAAAAAAGGTTGTGGTCTACCAGACACTTCAATCCATACTCCAATATACGGTAATCATGCATTCCCACCCTCATGTTTAGACGCCTCTTTTGATATCTGGACACAGAAAGGTATTATTACTCTCAAAGATTTATATATTGACAGGCAGTTTGCATCATTTACTCAGTTGCAGAACAAGTTCTCTCTCCCTGCGTCACATTTTTTTCATTATTTACAGATAAGAAACTATGTCCGTCAGAGTATTGCTAATTTTCCATCTCTTCCGGAAGAGGGGTCAATTTTTACACTTCTTCTGAGTTCCCCGGATTCTAAAAAGTTGGTTTCTGGTTTTGTGAAAGCCTTTTCTGAGTATTTAAATTCTAAATCTGACTTTTGAAGATGGCATGGGAGGAAGAGCTTGGTTTGCTGATTGGAGATGAGGTGTGGGAGAGAGTCTGTGTATGATCCATTCTTGCTCTATAAATGCAAGGCATCAGTTAATTCAATTTAAAGTGCTTCACAGACTTCATTATTCAAAAACTAAACTGCACAGGATTTTTCCTTCTATCAGTTCGATATGCGATCGTTGTAAACTTGGAGAAGGCTCTCTTACTCATTTGTTTTGGACTTGTCCCAAATTGTATAACTATTGGTTGAATATTTTTAACTGTTTTTCTGATATCTATAATTGCACATTAGAGCCGGACCCAATAATTGCATTGTTTGGATCTTCCTCTTCCCTTTTACACCTTAGCTCTGCTGCACAAACCACAGTTTTGTTCGAATGGTAATTGCTAAAAAATTATTTTGACTCTTTGGAAGACGGATATTGTACCTCAATTTAAAATGTGGCTCACAGAACTGACTGCTCTACTACATATGGAGAGAATTAGGTATATATTAGCAGACAAACTTAGTAATTTCTTTGATGTGTGGCAACCATTTTTAGATCATGTATTAAAACAAAGTCCTATTTGATCGATCACCAATAACTTAGCCTTCCACCTTAGCGTTTTATTTTTGTTTATTGCCAGTGTTGAAGCAATATTTTCGTTGTTGCAGTGTAAACTTTTGTCTTATTTGTGTGTTTTAGCCCTTGCTGTTGTGTTGTCTGTTGTTTTTTCGTTTGTTTTGCTTGTTTGTTTTTTCTTATATCAAAAAATCTCAATAAATATATATATTAAAAAAAAAAAAAATAAAGCGCCCTGAGGTGGTTTGCTGCTGTATAAATGAATGAAAGCCGATCTGAACACTAACCTGGGCATCCGGCGCGTTGAGCTTGTCCTCCAGCATTTGACATAAATGCTGCAGCCTCCTCGCGCCTTCCAGCACCGAAGACTCCCAGAATGCACCAGGAGAAAGGCTGCTGTGAGGGAGCTGCAGGGAGACACGTGAAGGATGAGCACAGATATCCAACGTGTTTTCGTGCATCAGCCTGTCTGTAAGGAAGCTGTGAAACAGCTGCTCCATGTCTGCTGCGAGATCTCTGTCAGGAGCAGCGTGTTCAACGTCCTGTCAGGAGGAGAGGGGAGTAGAGGCAAAAAGCAAAAAAGCTGTAGCTATATTACTACTGTCGCTCTTACAAAAGAGGAAGAGGAAGAACTAAAAACTCTTCCATCGACCCTGTGGTCCCGAAATGCCACAGATGTCGGTCTAATTAAAAACCAAGAACCTGTTAAAGTGAAAACAATCTCATCTTTCAGACCTATTAAGCCACAATACCCCTGAGCCCACAACAGCGAGAAGGTATTAGATCTGTAATAGCTGACATGTTGAAGGCAGGAATCTTAACCCAGAGCAAAACAACAACATGCAACACACCTATATTTCCAGTGAAAAAGCAAACACAGGAAAGTATAGGTCGGTGCATGATCTTAGAGCTATTAATGAAATCACTGAAACAATTCCACCAGTTGTTGCAAATCCACACACTATTTTGAACCAGATAACACCAAAAGAACAATGGTTCTCAGTGATAGACCTATCTAATGCCTTTTTCTCAGTGCCTCTGCATCCAGACTCACAAGACCTGTTTGGATTCACATATGAGGGTCAGAAATACACCTACACACGCCTGCCACAAGGGTTTCAGAACAGCCCGACTCTGTATGCAGAAGCACTGGAAAAATCGATGTCAACATGTACCTACTGTATGTGGATGACATTTTGATAACAGGACACACACAGGAAGATTGTAAACAAAACACTCTTGCAGTGCTTAGACATCTAGCACAGGAGGGACACAAAGTGTCTATGACCAAATTACAACTGTGGAGCCCATCAGTTGTGTATTTGGGACATACACTGTCAGGGGAAGGAAAACAGCTGTTAAACAAAAGGAAAGAAGCAATACAGAATGCACCACAGCCAGAAACAAAACAGCAGATGATGAGCTTTCTAGGGTTGTCTAATTTTTGTAGAGCATGGATTCCAGAGTTTGCATTATATGCACAGCCTTTACAAAATTTGATTTACGGAAAAAAAAATCTAGCGTTAAAGGATAAAATAACTTGGACACCGAAACTGTAAAAGCATTTGAACAGTTGAAAGCTATTTTACAAACAAATGTTGTTCTCGCTCTGCCTGATTATGACAAACCGTTTTATCTCAGTGTAGATGGAAATGCAGGTGTTGGGAAATCAGTTTTACCCCGGTTCTTTATTATTCCTCGGGCCTTCAGAGATGCACCGGACCCAGTAGTCATTTTTACAAGAACTTTATTCATCTTAATCTTTACTCATTCCTTATTCTTTATTTATCTTCATTTAAGCATGCACTTCTAGAAGGGAAGACGAGGCCGGTGTCCTCTGAAACAATCTTCACCCCTTTGTTAGTTCCACCCAGCTTTATAGGAGCGACCCCATCATAAATCCCCATGTGTGCTGCAAACTCTGTGTCTGTGTCTATGTGAGTGCTCGTGAGTGAGTGTGCATGTGGATGTGTGAGTAACAGTTAAAACACTGTGGGTGTGTGTCTCTTCCTAGGGGCCATAAATACCATCTCCCCTCCAAACCACAGTTATCAAGTTACAAATGTTGAGACCCCCACACAGGTATCCTCTGGGGAATTTCCACTCAGCATTAACTCCTCTTTGTCTTACTTTCACAGTTCAACTGGGAGGGTCTCCTAAGATCTACTCCTAAGTTCATGACACAGTCAGGCCTTTATTTATATCCAGGGCAGTGTCAGTGTCTCTACCATAATTCTACATTCTATATTAACACATTTCTAAACTCTAAAGGAAACTAAACATTCCTACATGTCTAAACTCTAAAATAAGCTAAACATTCCTACACAGGCTACATGAAAGCAGACCCTGTAGCTGCAGCATTGCCAACTTGTGTGCAAGCCTGTGCAGCCGCAGCAGAGGCCGTTCAAAATGTTCTGATATAGTGCTAGGACACAAGCTTATACTACGAGTGCCACACGCAGTAGCTTCTATACTCCTGCAAGGACAGTTGCCATTTGTAACACATGCTCGACAACTGTCCTATGTAGGCGTATTGTTATCCCAATCTAACATAGAAATTGTGCGTTGCGGTCAGTTGAACCCTGGCACTTTATTGCCGAGTGAACTTGACGGAAAGTCACACTGTTGCATAAACAAGTTAAATGAGGAAACGAAACCACGTGTTGATATTTATAGCATGCCACAAATAGATTATACAGACATCTTTGTAGATGGTTCTGCGTCTAAAGGTGTTGATGGGAAAAACAAAGTAGGATATGCAGTAACCACAGAGACTGAGGTGATAGAAGCAAAGCCACTATCATCTGCGCACTCCGCTCAGAGTGCAGAACTTATAGCAGTAATAAGAGCATGCGAGTTACATAAAGACAAAAGTATAAACATTCATACAGACAGTCAATATGTTTTCTCAGCAGTACATCATTTTGCTAAGATATGGAGCAACAGAGGAATGGTGACCTCAAGCGAACGCCAGTACAACATGCTGAACTATTAAAGAAACTCTTATTAGCAGTACTATTGCCGAAACAACTAGCATTGTGTAAATGTGCAGCACATCAAAAGGATGACACACATATAACACGAGGAAACAATTTTGCAGACCAAACCGCTAAATTAGCAGCACAACAGAAGATGCATGCATTAGCTATGACAGAAATTAAAACATACCACTTGAAGTATTAAAAGTGAACAGAAAACCGCACACCAGACAGAACAGAAGCAATGGTTGAAACATGGAGCACAGTTAGACACAGATGATATAATGAAAATCGCAGCATTAGTGACACATGGCTCGACGCATCTGTCAACTGGAGGATGATGTCTCTAGTACGCGATTAATTTTGAAAATTCAGCAAAAGAATTCATAAGAACGTGCATGATATGTCAAAAACATAACGCTCAAGGGAGCTTAAGACCAAAAGAGGTCATTTCCTACTCCGCCACATCCTTTTCACACCATTCACATGGATTTCATAGAACTGAATGAATGCCAAGGATCAAAATATGCATTGGTCATTGTTGATGTGTTCTCTAAATGGCCAGAAATATACCCAGTAAAGAAAGCGAAAGTGTCTATGTAATCACTTCATTCCAACTTATGGCATCCCAAGTTTGATCCGATCAGATAATGGCACACACTTCGTGAATGAAGTCATAGAAAATGTATCACAAGTTCTAGGTAGAAAGAAATAACGGTACAATTAAACAAAGGTTAAGAAAAGTAATGGAAGACACTAAGAAACCGTGGCCAGAATGTTTATCCTTAGTGAAACTTTGGATGAGAATATCAAAGGGAAGTGGCCCTATGTCACCTTTTGAGATAATACACGGGAGACCCTTCCCTTTACCAATAACTAGTGAACCACTTTTGAAGTCTGCCAGAGAAATGACGATAGCCGACTGGATGGCCCAACTTTTTCAGAACAGGAAATAGTATTGAACAATAAACTGCCAGACGATGTGTCTCCAATCTCTTGCAGGCTACAACCTGGTGACTGGATCCTGGTCCGAGAGCTGAACAGGAAGTCTTGGAGTGAGCCGAGGTGGAAAGGGCCGTACCAAGTCCTGATTGTGACCCCCACTGCTTGCAAGATAGCAGAGCGCCCATCGTGGATCCACCAAAGCCACTGTAAAAAAGTGAGTGACAGCCTGAACTAGAGACGCCGACGCCCCTACTCTCTGGTAATCTAATAGGTGAAGGAAGGGCTGATCGGGTATATCCCGCCTTTTTCTTCTTGCCTTTAGTCTACTTATCAGAGGGGTCAGGTGCGCCAGGTCGACATGAAGAAGCTGTTCCTCGCCACACTTGCTCTTGTATGTGTATCATGTTTAAAGCACTAACAGGAAATTGCAGCGACAGAGACATGGTGTTTTTAAAGGCAGCTACACCGATTCTCATCTCTGACCACACCTTCAAAGTGACTGACGCAGTATGGGGTAGTGATGTGCCTGAAGAATTTAAACACTGGTCCACTGGAACCAAAGTACTTTTGGCCCTTTTCCCTGGGTGGGAACAGCAAAGAACACATTACGCTTAGAAACATTAGACTATCGTTTCGGTTTGTTTTTGAATGCTTCTTGCAAAATAAATAAAGCGCAGAATGAAGAGATAGATGCACTCAGAATTTCAGTAATGCAACACAGGGTCGCCTTAGATATTCTTTTGGCGGAAAAAGGCGGGCTATGTGTTCCGTTTAACACCACTTGTTGTACTTACATTCCAGATAATGTACATTCTAGCAACATGACTGATGCACTTAAAAATGTTCAACAAGCACGGGTAGCAGATTGGACCGCTAGCAAACCAGACCGGATGGGCTGGCTGATGAGCGGATCCTGGAAGGCCCTGTTGATTAAAGGCCTGATATTTGTTGGAATGCTTTTATTATTGTTTCTTATTTTCATCACATGTATTATCCCATGTATCAGAGAAATGATCTCTAGGATGCTTAACCATTCGATTGCAGCATATGTAAATGTACCTCCGGAGGACGACGACGATGATGATGATGATAAAAGTGTGGATAAATACTGATCTGAACACACATAATGATGACTAGACTGAAAATGCAAAATGCAAGTGGTCATGTTCTGATAAAACCTGTGTGATTCATATACAGTTTAAATTTGCTAAAACAGGAGGGATATTGTTAAAGGAAACTTGCATTCTTCTATTACTGTCTGTACTCTCATAGTGTTTAGCTTCATTTAAACTTAGTGTGTGTGTATGACATGAGGACTATGATTGAAACCATAGGGAGGAAGCTGCACAAATGAAAGTAGAAATGTTCAAGGCCACGTATAGATATGGCCAACGAACTCACCGAACTCACGTATCTTCAGTCTCCATATCTTAAGTCTCCATATTGGGAGTTGTTTTTCATACTTTGTATGCTCCGCCTAAGAATATGATACAAGCTTTTGCCTATATAATAAAGAACACACAGATGCCTCGGCGCGGATCCTCCGTGACACGTCTTGTACACGTTGCTGTGTGGAGACTGTGTCGGGGCATCGCCCATGTACATGTAAAAAGCGCTGAGTCTGTGTTTCTTGCCTCCTGAGTTTTCTCTTAACATTCCTCTTCCTGTCATCTCCTCGTCCACACACATGCCTTCAAGACGCAGCTTACAATTGGAGAGCAAGACATCATCGGTTGCCACAAACAATGCAGTGTCTTTCTGCCTCTGTCATTCTCTTTGGTTTGTTTGAGTGTTTGGTTTTTAAAAGCACAGCAAGTGTCTCTCTCTCTCTCTCTGTGTCACACACAGACACACAGACACCCACACAGACACACACACAGACACACAGACACAGACACACAGACACACACACGCACAGACACACTAAGTTGGCCTGCAGGGCAAAATTAGAATTTCAGTGCTCTGTGTTTTGTCTCCCTCCGGTGGCCCACTGCAGGCATGACGAGGTTTAAAGGATAGGATAGGGTTAGGGGGTATCAAGTAGTCGACCGAATAAAACTGGAATAAGTGGAAAAGTAAGCGTGGTAGAGGGATGAAAGTGGTGTCTAGCGGGGGGTTTTGGGGCCCTCCGGACACCCTGGTGAAGACCCCATGTCGATAGCACCAACGGTTCTGGACTTGGTCCAAAAAAAATTTTTAAAAAAAGAAAGCTGTGTTTTCGAAATTAGAGTTCAAGTTATGTTTACTCCCAATAGTGTTAACATACTACACAGGTCAATGACTAGATTTTTTTTAATTTTCAATATAACTGGGCTAAAGTACTTAATTAAAAGTAGTTGAACATAAATGTAAATGCTGTAATTTGATTATTTTAATAAACCATGTAACTTGGATGGATTAGATGCTGGCGTGACCACAGTGCACACGTCTGATGTCGCTCACAGTGGTCCAAGGGACGCTCAGGGAGTTTGTGTGTTCGCTCAGACACGTGAAATATTAGAGGGAACATTGGTTATAGCTATTATGGTTTTAGTTCTTAGGTGCTGTTATATGGCTTCCTGTGTTCCATGTTGTGCTTTCTTTGTGCCTTTCTGTCTCCCCAGTCTCATTTAAGCTTTCATGTCTAGAGTTCAGATGGTGTGTTTCCTGTTTTACTTTGAAGTTCCGTGTCTCTTGTCAGTGTGTCTATTTTTACTTCCCCTGTCTCGTTAAGTCTGATTTCTCCCAGCTGTGTGTCCCTCATGTCTCTCATTTCCCTCGTTATCCCTCAGTGTATTTAAGCCTTGTGTTATGCTCTGTTGGTGTTCTGATTGTACTCTTAAAAAAAAAAAAAAAAAAAAAAAAATATGTCTAAAGGAACTAAAGGGAGGAGGAGGAGGAGGAGGAGGAGGAGGAGGAGGAGGAGGCGGCGGCGGCGGCGGCGGCGGCGGCGGCGCGCCGCCACACCTGAGGTAGAGCAGGTGTGGGCTACTCCCGAGGCCTCCCCATCGGAGGCGTCCCGGCAGGAGCTTCCCCATGGGAGCCGATCCATGGAGGAGCAGCACCAGCAGGGGTAAATCCATTCATTAAGGTTCTGTGAGGAATGGACGGTGTGCGTTTGGGGCCCGTCTATTTACTGAATGCGATCCTGTGTTATACATTACTGTGTTTCTGTTAGGGATAAGAAGTACATGTAGTATTGCTTTGTTGCAACAGAAAGTGGACACATTTCACTTTCTGTTTGGTCACTTTGTATCTTTTTTTTTCTTTGTCATTACTTTAATGAAGCACTGGCCCACTGTATCCAGGAAGAGGCCTAGTTAAGTGGCTGCATTGCAGATAGCAGACTGCTATTGATAAATGCCCCAGGGGCTTTCTGATCTTCATGCTCAAAAAGCTTGTCAAAGTATGCTTAGAAAGTTTTCTAAACTTTGCCCGCAGGAAGAAGAGAAAGCAGAAGACACGTGGTGGTCGCCGCGTCACCAAGAGAGCTCGCCTTTCTGTAAGTAACATCCTGTATGATGTTAAATGGCAGGCCCTCAAAGCCCAGAGGAAAGAGAAAGGTCAGGTATCAGGCTTAGGGATTGACTCATTCTCATGTTTTTGACGTGATAAAACACGGTTATTGGAAAAAAAAGCCAGTTTTTTGTTTTATCTGCACCTTTGTTTTTGTTTTTTAAATTATTTAGTTTCTCTGAACAGGGCCTACTGCCTTTCTTTTTGTTAAGGGTTTGAGTAAATGAGTCACAGCACTCTGAGGAGGTTGCATTTGTTTGCAGCTGGCAGAGGGTGAGAAATGTTTGGTTATGGACTCGCCACCTCCTGATGCGTTGCTTTTGATTAGTTTTATTCTGGTTTTGGTTTCATCCATGTCTCTGTGGTTATGTGTCATTTCATGTCTGTGTTGTGTTCATGTTGTCAAGGTTGTGTTATGTCTACAGCTCCATGTTTTCTGTTTTATTTTGGACATGGAAACTAGGCTTTCAATGTGTTTTGTTTGTTTTTTTACGTCCCCTGTGGTGTCATCCTGATAGGTGTCAGCTGTGTCTCCCCAGGTGTTTCCACTTTCCTGCCTTCTGTGTGTGTTAGCCCTACTATTCAGTCTGTCTTCAGGTTTCTCCAGGTTTCTCTCTCATCTGTTCGATTCATGCTTATGGGTTTTTGTGTTGTGGGGTTTTGTCATAGTTGACCATAGTTTAGTAAAGCAAAGGAAGCATAGGAACAAGCTGAGACACACTAGCTTTGGTTTCCTTATTTACTATGCTGGCCATTGTTCAGATACAGAAACGTAGAACTGCTGGAAAACTTTGGGAATCCTCTGTCACTGGGGATTATCTGCCTATTGTTGGAAGCACAGGGATGTGACCAATGCTCTACTGCCAACTGACAGTGATGAACGCTGAACCGATTGTGTATAGTGATGTCACTCAGTGGCCAACCCCTGAAAGTAACAGGCTGCAGAGGGGAGAAACTGTGAAACGTGCTATTATAGTGACTTGGTTCAAGATGTCTGTTTTCCTTAATGATTTCAAAGCAATGTTCAATGGACAGCTGCTGTTCAACAGAACAATGCAGGTCACACTGCTTAGTCTTTACTGTACATTAGAGCTGTATGACATGAGTATTACTTTTATTTTCACAGAATGAAGAGTCTCACGCTGGTGAGCGACCACCAGGAGCAGCTGCTCTTCCCCGTGAGTATGTTCTAGAATAAAAGCGTACATTGAAGGTTTGGAGAGTTTAATGTCTTTTCTTGTCCTGGAGGTACCTAACTGCACAGTCGTGAAACTGAACAAAGTAACTGATGCATTTTTAATCCGTTGACTGAAAGACGGCAGTGGAATGAGAGGCTCATTGTCATGCTTTCCTGTAGTTATGGGCTTGGGCAACATGGGAGGCCTGATGAGAGGAGGCGGCATGTAGTAAAACTTTCAGTCGACCTACATTTGGTCTTTCCAGACAGAATGTGATTCCTTCCAAAATCACGAAACATGACTGTTCCTACTTTTGAACAACAATGTGAAACTGTAGCAGCAGTTTTGTGCTCCATCACAGAGTATTCAAAGAGAAACACTATTCAATGGGATTTATTTTGTAAGGAGAAGTTTATCTGTACATTGTGCCCTCTGTGTTAACGTCTTTAAGGATGGGCAGAATGAATGGTAAGGACGTTTTGGAAACCTACTCAGCACTCCAGAACAAGCGTGGAACAGTTTCACATTTAGCTGCATGTCTGGTTGTTTCATCTCGTGCATTGTCAGAGATGGACTGTGGGATTGGAGGTGCTTTTGACAGGGAATGTGGGCCAAATGTAATGGGAATGTCTCGCAGTAAGTTTGGAGACTCCTTTGAAAGAGGAAGGGGTTGGTATTTATAGGGTTTTATTTGAAAGCCACTGATGCTTACTTCCACTCATGCATTTTGTTTCTTCTCTTCTGTTTGCTCACTTTTATAGGAACCTGCCATGGTCGTCACATGTTCGATAAATCCTGAAAAGTTTTCGAATGCGACGACGACCATGGCAAAGATGATGTGCTCCTGCCGGGACTGCCGCTTTTAAAAAAAAAAAAAAAAAAAAAAAAAAGCGTAAATTTTAAACTCTGCTGGTCTGTGAGTCTGATTAATATGAATCTCGTCCCCAAATTGCCACAACGAGTATTTGAATGAAGCCAACATAAGTTAGGAATGAGAAATCATTCAGGTTAAACCCTGTGTGGTGACTAATATATATTGACTTTTCTATTTGAAACAAATGTTTTAGGTTGCATCTTAGTTTGAAGAACTGCCTCACTGCAGTAATTTTAGACACTCCTTTGACTCAAACTTCTTTCTGGAATAACAAATGCAAGACACACACTTTTTCTTTTTTTTAAAATTAATTTTCTAACCACTTTGAGTACATATTTTCACATGCTCGGAATACTTTTCCCTTACATGATTATATACCAGGCTTTTATTCCCTTGTGTAGTAAATGAAAATGGGGAGTTTAATCATATTGTGCCAGTACCACCATGTTCTTGTTTGTTCAGAATAATGGCTAAGAACATGCCGTTTTAGGGCTACCAAAAATGATTGTGGCCTATAACTTGTGACAGAAACAATATTTCTGGTTCAAACTTGTAGGATATCATCCAGAAGGGCTATATGTGACACATTATATCCCAAACAGTCTCTGCTGAATAACTTTTAAAATAACATAAATACTGATAATGTCATTTTCAACCTGAAGGATGCGGCCTAGGTTTTGGGACACAGCTAGGCTGTAGCCCGATTGAGGTGACGGTCTTGCCTCCGTCACGCCACCAAGGTTGCCTAGCAACCATGATACTAACTGCTGGAAATGTGGCACACAGCTTTGTTTAACAGAAATGAAGGGGAACATATTTTGTTCATTTGTTTGTTTCTACAAGAGCTTTGTGTGATTGATAAATATTTGAGGCTGAGACCACGGGATGGTAAAATCATGATTCTTGGGCTTCATTTCTGTACTGAACAGTCATTTTAAGTTTAGCTAGTAAATAACAATTAGCTCATGCTGTGTGTAAAGCAAAATGTACGAGCTGTGATAACTGTTCCTGATGAAATGAAGAGTAGACTGATATATGAAATATTGCTTTATTGGGTGAGAAAATCATACCATGTCATTGTTGTGGAAAATTTAACAATAACTTGCATCACACCCAGTGAGCTTGATTTGAAGTGGGTTGCACTGTGGAGAGGGCATCCCAGTGAAACACTAGGACCATCTCTGAATTGTGGCCACCGCCCTTACATCTCATATACAGAGACACTCTTAAACAAAGAACATTCCACAGCAGATCAATTATTAGCAGATCCTTATCTCTTCCATCTAGGAACAGTCCCGACCAACCGTCACCTCCTCTGCAACAGGATGTCCAGAGCCCTCAAGAGGAAAATGAGTCTGCTGTGAAGGTGCAATAAAACTGGGCCCCACTTATGATCACATTCCACATGCATACAAACTAGTGACAGGAGTGCTCTTACTATACTAAAGTCATATGGTTAAAATATGTGGTTAATACATGAGAAAAGAAATTCCACCGTTTGGATACAACCCCATTAGAATCACATTAAAACAAACATGGAGATTTCTTTTCCAACTACTGAACCATTGTGTACTAGTTGTGTCTAGTGTGAGACATATTACTTCACTTTATCATTAAATCCATATAGTCATGTTTTCCAATTTATTAACTGTTTCAGTAAAAGCACCCTCATCCCCAGTGGTGTTAGGGATTGAGGCACACATGCCTCAAACATCACACACCCTGAGCTAAATTTTACAGAGTAATCGATCTTGCCTCTATCTATGCACTTTTCACTGTTGTAGACCCATTTAAACAGTTCACAACATCTCAAAGGCATTTACAATTACCCTTACTATCCCCATATCAGTGATGCCTATTGGGAAACCGAAACAACCACATTTAACTCTGGAAGAACAACCTCATTCCCCAGGTGCTTCCAGCATGTTTGAGGCCTATCAAAATCCCACAATGAAATGTCATGAATCCAAAATCCTACCTTTAGGGTGTCAAACAATGTGTCTAAGTTACACACATGTCAAAAGAAACCACAATTGTTCTTATTCTTATGTTTACTCAGACAATGAGGACCTAATGCACTTACGCACCAGCAACTGACGTGCTAGAAAAACAGTCTCGCTGCCCTGAGAAAATGTACACAAAGTACAAATAATTATTATTCAAGTAGCTGCAAAGTTTGCTTTGACTGAGGCTCAGGACTCTGAAAAGAGTATGTGATGTTCGGAGAGTCGTGTGAATGCATATCATTTGTAAAATGATTAGAAACGTCACACCAATGACCACCTTAACTCAAAAACACACCGAACTTCTTCATGCAAAACTGCTTGGCTGTTTAGGCAAGGCAAGGCAAGTTTATTTATATAGCACAATTCAACAACAAGGTGATTCAAAGTGCTTTACAGAGACATTAAAAAACAAAAAGCATGATTTAAAATTGAAAGAAAAAAAGGAAGGAACAGTAGATAAAATCAGTAGTTAGAATTTAAGTTTTGAAATTTAAGCTCAAAAGTAAAACTGTGTGGGTTTGGTGTTTTATTCAAATGCAGCTGAGAATAGGTGAGTCTTCAACCTGGATTTAGATAAACTGAGTGTTTCAGCTGATCTGAGGCTTTCTGGGAGTTTGTTCCAGATATATGGAGCATAAAAGCTGAATGCAGCTTCTCCGTGTTTGGTTCTGACTCAGGGAACTGATAAAAAACTGGATCCAGATGACCTGAGGGATCTGGAAGGTTCGTACTGGGTCAGGAGGTCACTGATGTATTTTGGTCCTAAACCATTCAGAGCTTCATAGACCAGCATCAGAACTTTAAAGTCTATCCTCTGACGGACAGGCAGCCAGTGTAAAGACCTCAGAGCTGGACTGATGTGGTCCACTTTTTGGTCTTAGTGAGGACTCGAGCAGCAGAGTTCTGAATGAGCTGTAGTTGTCTGACTGATTTTTAGGTAGACCTGTAAAGATGCTGTTACAGTAATCAAGCCTACTAAAGATGAATGCATGGACTAGTTTTTCCAGGTCCTGTTGAGATATCAGATCGTTTATCCTTGAAATATTCTTGAGGTGATAGTAAGCTGATTTTGTTATTGTCTTAATGTGTTTTTCTAAGTTTAGGTCTGCATCCATCACTACACCCAAATTTCTCGCCTGGTTGGTGGTTTTTAGGTGTATAGATTGAAGTTCTCTGGTGACCTGTAATCATTTTTCTTTGGCTCCAAAGACTATTACTTCAGTTTTGTTTTTGTTTTGTTTTGTTACTAAATTGTAACATATCCAAACTAATAACAGTAAGAATGACAACTATAAACTAATTCTAATAATAATACATAGCTGGGATAAAACCCAGGCCTTAAATAATTAGAGGAAAGTAAGTAAATCACACAAACAAATAATTAATGAAATAGGGAGGTTTGTGTTGTGTTTGGAGAAATATAGAAGGCAGTGGTGATCATCTAACAGAGATGGAGAACAGGTTTGGGCTAGAAAGAAGATAAGAGAGTCAAAACAACATCCATAAATCGATCTTGATCATGGTGGTTGCCCTGATCAAGTGAGATTAGATCTAGGAACAGAAAACGTCCATGTGGCTCACATGCAACGATTTTTGCACTTTACAGACAATGAACCAGAAAGAGAGCACGTCATATTTGGAGCAAGTACAGGAAATCAACGCATTGAAAGATGGTGGCTAATCTTACGAAGCGCAGAAAATGAGGAAGACGACTTGTTGGAAGATGATTCCCTGTCACAATGCTCTGATATTGTTTCACAAGAAGACCATCAGCAGTCGTATTCCTTAGAAGATATAAACCGCTTTTGGATGAGACATTTGGCATGCAGTCTGTGGAAGTCACTGACTTTTTTCCAGATGTTGATCTTTTATAAAATCTGTTCTGAAAATAAGAAGAGTTGTTGGTTATGAACAATTGAGCAAACAGAAAAGATTCCGTCTTAAAAGATCCTGACTAAGTTGAGGAGGGAAAACAAGGAAAAACTCCTTTAAAAGCATAGTAAAATGTTTGGAGCACTGTGGGTGTCTTTCCGGAAGTGTCTCACTGTCTTTTGTCTTTTTCTCCTCCTCTTCGCTCTGTCTTATATGGCAAGCTTGAGAGTAGGTACACTTAACATTAATGGGGGTAGGGATAGGCAAAGGCGTGCAGTCTTAGTGGAGCTTAGCAAGAACAAACACATTGATGTGTTCTTTTACAGGAAACACATAGTACTATAGATAATGAGACAGAATGGGGAATGAGTTGGAGTGGGCAGGCTTTCTTAAGTCATGGTGCAGGTGCAGGTGTAGCAATTTTATTTTCTAGGCACCTTCAACTGTCACATGTTTCTATCTGTGAGATAGAGCAGGGAAGGGCACAGGTAGTAAAAGCAACCTTTGGCTTTATTTCGTAAAATTAATGATGAGTTATCAAAATTAAATAGTGGTTCAATAATAGTGGTGGGAAGGGACTGGAATTGCACGACCCACCCTTCGGTTGACAGAAACACAGGAGAGCCTCACCCACCTTCGGGCTCACTTTTGTCTACAATCATTCTTCAGAATGATTTGACTGATGTGTGGAGAAAGCTCCATCCCACAGCCAGACAGTAAACATATGTAAAAGTTTCTGAGAGCAATGTAAAGGCAGCTAGGCTTGATAGATTATATATCAACCAGATGTATAATAATAGACTGGTTAAAGCAGAGATTTCACCTGTTGGTTTTTCTGATCATCATTTAGTGACTGCAGATATTTCTTTATTGATGCATTCTAACATCTGTTCGCACTGGCACTTTAACGTGCAGCTGATTCATGACAAAGAGTTCTGTCGAGCTTTTTCTGACTTCTGGCTGACTTTTGCAATTTGGCTCAGTGGTGGGAGGTGGGGAAAACACCGTTGTGGAAATTTCTTAACAGAGCCTGCAGACACGATGAGCAGTTAAAACCCAACACTTTATTTCCAACCAACCAACCAACCAACCAATCTTTATTTATAAAGCACTTTTCATGCAAAAAATATAGCACAAAGTGCTTTACATGGTGAAAAGCAGGCATCTTAGAGGAGCATGTATCCATACTCACCATAAAAGTTCTGTCTGAGAGATAGGAAGTGAACCAGTTGTGTACAGCACCAGAGAGGCCCACCATGTGTTTAAAAGAATAGCGTGGTCTACTGTATCAAAGGCTGCGCTTAGATCCAGTAGCACCAGGACTGAGAGCTTTTGGGCGTCCCAGTTACATCTAAGATCATTTAAAACCTTTAGGAGAGCGGTCTCTGTGCTGTGGTTCACCCTAAATCCAGACTGAAATATCTCCACGATCTGTCTATCATTCAAAAAGTCATTAATCTGAGTAAAACAAGTTTTTTTCTAAAATTTTACTTAAAAATGGTAAGTTGGATACAGGTCTGTAGTTATTAAAATCATTACAATCCAAATTGCTCTTCTTCAGAAGTTGCAGTTCACACCTTGGCTCTAAACAGAAAGACTCTCTATCACCTGTGTGAATCTCCCCACTCTGGGGTCAAGTCTTCCTGTGTGAGCTTCCGTCTCCTGGCTTCAGTCTCCTGGGAGACATTCACCAGTTTCTCACCGTCTGTTTCCCGGCGTGAATGAGGTGTGAACCAGACCTACTAAACTAAGTAACATGAAAGCATTTCATCAAGACACTAAAGAGAAATCCCACAACAACACAGATTGAGCTTTTTTGTCAACAATACACATCACATGCAACGGCCACTGTTAAGGACTGCTTTGAGGACTGAGTTTATAAGTAGGACTGTTAATACAAATAGTACCTGGGACAGTAGGAGGAAGGCTTTGGGAAAGTTTCTTTACGAAAGAGCAAAGGACTCGGATTTCTACTATTAAAGAAATAGATGCCCCAACAAGGTTCTTTTTTAAGTTGGAGAAAAGGCTTCGAGAGTCACACCAAATGTTGCACCTAAGGCTTCCAAATGGGACGGTGACATCTGACTCAGTAGAAATGAGGAAGCTCGCCATTGACTTTTATGCCAGCCTCTTTAGTGCTGACACATGTGACCCTGAATGTGTGACGAAGATGCTGGTGGGATGAGGCTGACTCGGCTGTGTTGGAGTCTGCTATTTCTTTTGAGGAGATGTCTTCAGCGGTTCAACAACTCAACGGTGGTCGGTCATCAGGAGTTGATGGTCTTCCTGTGGAATTTTACCAGAAATTCTGGTTGCTGCTAGGAGAGGATGTTCATGAGGTTTTCACATTCTGTATGACCACTGGGATCTTGCCAACAAGTTGCACGAGGGCAGTTTTACTTTACTGCCAAAGAAAGGGGACCTGGGCTTGCTCAAAAATTGGAGGCCTGTCTCTTTGCTTTGTGCGGACTACAAGATTCTTGCAAAATGTCTTTCTAACATTTTGAAAGGACTATTATGGACAACTTGTTTTTGATTCGAGACATTATTGATCTGGCAAAGCTCAAGGACTTGGATGTGGGGGTTTTGTCTCTGGATCAAGAAAAAGCTTTTGATAGAGTTGATCACCACTATTTGTTTCAAACTTTAGAACATTTTAATTTCTTGGATTAAATTGTTGTATTCAAACGCTGCTGTCATGTTAAAGGTGGGGGGAGGGTTAAGTCGGCCTCTTTCTGGTATGTTGTATACGCTGGCCATTGAACCCCTTTTACACCATCTTAGACAGGGACTCTCAGGTTTTACCTTTGAAGAAGCAGGGAGTCCAGTACAATTGTCAGCTTATGCTGATGATGTTACAGTTTTTATAACCAGTCAAAGTGATATTAAAACACTCAGACAGACACTGGACTTATATGAGCGAGCACCCTCCACGAAGGTTAACTGGTCAAAGTGTGAAGGTTTCATTTTGGGAGGGTGGGTTGATGAAGAGGAGCCAGTGTTACCGGCAGAATTACAGTGGAACAGGGAGGGACTGAAATGTTTGGGAGTGTTTTTGGAAACTGATGCTTTTCGGGGGAAGAACTGGGAGGGTGTTGTTGAAAAAATTGCTGCCCGGTTGTCTCGATGGACTTGGGACTTGTTAACAACTTGGCCGCTTCTGTACTCTGGCACCGTGCAACTGTTGTTGAGCCTCCAGCCTCTCTTCTCAAGGAGATACAAAAAAAGACTGGTTAATTTCTTTTGGGGAGGGTTTCACTGGATCAGGTCTGCTGTGCTGTGTCAGAGGGGGTTCAGGGTTTGATTGACCTTCGCAGCCGTATCACAGCGTTCCGTCTTCAGACAGCACAGCGTTATCTTTATCAAAGACAACAACCACCCATCTATGCTGCTTCACAGACTTAACTGGCATGGACCTTTCGCAGACCTCTGTTTTTTACCAGTCTGTTTTGACTGCTTGGAAGACTGTTTTTAAAGTGCAGAGAGACTGTTCTCAATTTTATGGTGATGTTGGTGAGGAGCCTCGTTTTAAAATCCCTTGGTGCCAAGTAGGATGCTTAGCACTGCTAGTGTGCAGAGGTTCCTCGTAAATGCTGGTCTTACCAAGCTGGCGGGCCTGAGGACAGCAGGGCAGTGGAAAACGGCTGCCAAGTTGGCTCAGGAGACTGGGATCAGGTCTCTGCGCTTTCTGGAGAAGCTGGTGGAAGAAGTCATGGGTGTTCTTCCTGGACTTGTAAGGGCTGCCCTGGGGACTCGCTCTGCAGGTGGTCAACCAAGTTCAGCTGACTTTCCTTCACTGTCTGTTTGTGCCACAGTTGGGGAGCAGGATGAGGAGGGAGGCTCTCTTCTTTCCTTTGTGTGAATGTGTGTGTGAAAGTGTGTGAATGTGTGTGTGAATGGGTAAATGACTGGATATGTAAAGCGCTTTGGGGTCCTTAGGGACCATAAAAGCGCTATATAAATACAGGCCATTTACCATTTACCATTCGTGGCGATCGTGGCTCAAGAGTTGGGAGTTAGGGTGGAGTTCCCCTTGGAATCGGAAGGTTGCCGGTTCGAGCCCCGGCTTGGACAGTCTCGGTCGTTGTGTCCTTGTGTCTGACCACCACCGTTGCCTACTGATGGTGGTCAGAGGGCCCGGTGGCGCCAGTGTCCGGCAGCCTCGCCTCTGTCAGTGCGCCCCAGGGTGGCTGTGGCTACAATGTAGCTTGCCATCACCAGTGTGTGAATGGGTGGATGACTGGATATGTAAAGCGCTTTGGTGTCCTTAGGGACTATTAAAAAGCGCTATATAAATACAGGCCATTTACCTTTCGAACACCTGTTCTGGGTGACCTGTCAGCGGTTTCGAAGAAGGCTATATATGAGGTGGCTGTAAAGGTGCTGAACAGGGATTGTTGGCTGGTGTTCTGGAGTCGAAGTGGTCAGGTGTGTTGGCTCCGGGGTCATCTCCGAGGGGTAGCTGGAGGTCCCTGTACAAACCTCCCATAGAGAAACGCAGTGCGGATCTCCAGTGGAGAATAGTGCTTGGGGCCGTGGCTACGAACAGACACGTGGCACATATGGAAAAAAAGGCCACATATGGCTGGCCTTTTTAAACTTTTTAAAACTTCTAACCATTTGAAAAGGTATCAACCATCATCAACACGCAGAGCTTGAATAACTGAATACATTAACTATTAATCACACAAATAACAGTAAAATCATGGAAAACATTGTTTTCATGTTAAACCTGGAATCCCTCCTGTTTGACACATGGTCTCTCCCATGAATCAACTCACTAGAATTAGGAGAAGAAAAAGAAAAAGATTAGCAATATAATTTCTCAACCGACATCAGAAATTCTCCTCTGGAGCTTCACTCCAGGCCTGTAAAACTTCCATGAAGTTGGAATACATCACGGATCAGTTGGCTGTGGTCGCGAGGTCTCAGAATCTGCTCTGTGAGCAAAAGAGTGACAAGATCTCGGATTCGAAGGTAAATAACATCATGGAAAAACTCGCAGCTATCCAACGGATGATGGAGGGACCAGTGTCGGAGTGCTAAAAGAAACAGATCGAAATTCTCATGAGTTGGTTGGAAGACAATTGCTATCATAATCTGGCTACCCTCCGGCGCCAGCTGCGGCTCAAGGCTGGAGCCGATCAAAACAATCCCTGATAACGACTATGTTGAGACTGTTCCTTCCCATCCCATGCAAGGCCACCTGGGTTGGCTGGTAGACTGTTTACTTAGCCTGGCAGGGCGAAGGACACTGTCTCAGCTGAACTCTGGACACGCACACACATACATATACTGATACTGATAAGCACTCACCGACGCATCACCCTCCCTACCCCGGATCCAACGCCACCTCCAACGCTTACCTCCCCTCTGATGTGGACATCGGGTCAGCTGGAGGCGCAGTCGAACAATTGCAGCGGTCCCAGATCAGATGTACACACTGGAACTCTTTCCCATGTTGCTCGTCTGTGTTTTATTGTGCTATGGTGTGTTGATATCTGTCCATTCCTGTATTATCCTTTTGTGTTACACATTTCGATGTTTTTTCCTCGCTACCTAGCCTGACCTGTCTTCCCAATGTGATGTTGTGTAATGTATGTACGGTCGGCAAGGTCTGTCATCTCGGTTGCGGGCAAAAAAGACCTGCAACTGACAAATAAAGGCTATCTCATCTCATCATCAACTGTTAGAGAATAAAATCAGTATTAATGTCATGTTAAGTGTGTCTAACTCTTGGCTCTGCCTGGAGCCATCGGCCACACCACAATTACCTAGATAACAAAATCTGTGAGTTAATACAAACTTGCAAACAACTGTAGGGTAAGCAATAAGGCATCCAACACCACAGGCACAAGTGTGCCATGTGCAGTTTATTTCCCCAGATCATTAAAACATTACCGTGTCCATAATTTGCCTAAATCATGAATCATCCCATGTGTTTAATCAAAACTACTGTAACCAGTGACTTTTCTTAAGCAAGGTCACTCACTTGTTTTCACACTATGAGCTCAACAGTGATATGATAATGAGCCCAACACTAAGATGTTCTGTGTTCACTGCACATCCTGCTTCATCTTCACTCATGTCTGTCTGTGTCTGTGCCGAATCCCCCACAAAAACCCTCAGAAAACAAACATTAGCAGTGGAGCGTCCGGAGGTCAGGTCTGGATCAACACATTCCACAGGTGCTGTGGAATGTGTCCTCCTTTTCTGTGGAAGACGTGAAACTGGTCTCAACACATTATGTGTTTCACATTGAATACACATTTCCCCACTGTAGCATTTTCCAACAATACACTGTGATACTGTAACCAACGGGCAGCCAATAAAACAGCTTCCTTCACACAAAATCAATAACGCAGAAAAGTGGCAGCTAAAGGGTTAAATCTGCAGGGCCCACACGCGCTCATGTGAACCTACAGTCTCCCCTCCTCTGGTCTCCGTCGTCCTCCTGCTCCTGCAAAAACAAGCAAACAAACCACATACATCCACCCTTTGTTTTTTTAGGCATGAGAAGTGACTAATCCTAAAAAAAAAAAAAAAAAACTCAAATCAGCCAAAACTGCAGTCCACATCATCAGTCCAGTCACATGCATTTGAACCAGTCATTGCTGATAGTAGAAAACACAAGATGCAATATTACGTCATTCCAAAAATAAAAACAATTCTTATTGCTTTTGGAATGCACTGAATCGCTACAATCCTTTTAAACACAGGACTTACCATCTAATATGGTCAGCGTCCTAGGTAGATGTACTTCTCCTATGCCATTGTGATTTGGAGAAGCTTACCGGTATTTTGTAGCGCTTTTACTTCCAGTCTGCTTAAAGAGACCTGATTATTAAATCATCAACACACAAAATATCACCCCCAGGGGGATGATACCTGGCAGTTTTGTTCCCTAAGTGCACTGTTACAAAAACACATATTAGACATGTGTGGTATCAGACATGGCCTAAGTGTAAAAAAACAAAACAAAACAAAAACACAAAATCCCAAAATCTGACTTAAGAGTCACTAACTTTGTTCATTCTCCCCACATCATATTTACTGGTTGCCCGCAAGTGCCCCAGAATATCACACAATTCTGGAAAGTCTGGTGCCAACCAACATAGATCCACCTGCTAAATACACAGAAATGTCCCCCCTTTTTATTAGCAGCTGCACAGTTCCATTAAACCCTTCCTAAACACTTCATAGCAATGTTTTATCACTGAAATGTGAATTTCTTCCCCAGGTCTGTGCTTCTTTCACTTATTTTTCATTTTCACAGACCCAATCATTTCATTTAGCCTTTCTCCTTTTTTTCCTCCAAAAGTAAACGTGTAACATGTCATCATGTATTTCACAAAACAAGTTTGTTCTCAGTAATCAGAGTATATCTGGATGCAAGCTTCACCCATACATCACAAACAGGAAACTCAACCCTCTGATACATCTTATTCACTTGTTTTATAATCCAGTCATCTTTCCCTGATCTAGTAACAATCAACTAATTTGCATATCAGCTCATAACCCACTAAGCTGTCAGGACAACAGAGATGCATGTTCAAAATATCATCACAAAAGAGAATTTCCTTCATACAGTAAATGTCTTCCTTTTATATTTTATTTTCCCTTGCTGTAAGAGCTCTGTAACAACACAATTTCTCATCCGTGGGATAATAAAGGTTTATTCAATTACCCTAGGATTAGTTATAGCCAATGTTCCCTCTAAGCTGCGCACGTGCTGGCACGGTCTCTGTGCACAGAAAATCTGTGTTGCGCACAAAAAAAAGATCTAACCTGAATTGAAATTAAAATTAATACTTTAACAATTCTGTTTTGCAGTGTTAGTCAGTGAGTGACTGGCTGCTCCCATATGGGATCAGAACGATGCCACCCAGTGGCGGTCCTAGCCTGTTTGGTGCCCTGGGCTCCCTCTGGCGCCCCCCCCTCCGCCGACACACACACACATAAAACATATTAAGGATTGTACATTAACGGAACCATACTGAATTTCACCAGAGAAACATACACACACACACACACACACACCGGTCAAAGACTGTCAGACTGCGGCGGTCAGAGACGGCGGCGATCAGAGACTGTCAGACTACGGCGGTCAAAGACAGCGACGGTTAGAGATGGCGGCGGACAGAGACTGTCGAAGACGGTGGCGGTCAGAGACGGCGACGGACACAGACGGCGGCCGAAGACGGTGGCGGTCAGAGATGGCGGCGGACAGTGACTGTCAAAGACGGCGGCGGTCAGAGACTGTAAGACTGCAGCGGTCAGAGACGGCGGCGGTCAGAGACGGCAGCGGTCAGCGGTGCAGGACAGGACAAAATTTGAATTTCAGTGCTTTGTGATTTGTCTCCCTCTCTCTCTCTCTCTCTCTCTCTGTGTCACACAGTCACACACACACAGACACACAGACACACAGACAGACACACAGACACCAGACACACAGACACAGACACACAGACAGACACACAGACACACACACAGACACCAGACACACAGACAGACACACAGACACACAGACACCACACACACACACACAGACACACACACAGACACACACACACACACACAGACACACACACAGACACAGACACACAGACACACACACGCACAGACACACTAAGTTGGCCTGCAGGGCAAAATTTGAATTTCAGTGCTCTGTGTTTTGTCTCCCTCCGGTGGCCCACTGCAGGCATGACGAGGTTTAAAGGATAGGATAGGTTTAGGGGGTAATAGCAAGTAGTCGACCGAATAAAATTGGAATAAGCTGATCGGCTTTTCTCCCACAGATGGTTCATGCATACAATTGCACGCGCCATGAAACAACGGGTTACTCATTCTTTCTGCTTTTGGTCGACATCCACGAATGCCCGTGAGACCTCCTGTTCAAGTTGGTTACTGATGGAGAACCACAAACTGCAAGAGGTTATGCTGAGAAATGGAAAGAACGAATGACTGAAGCTTACAGGATTGCATCTGAAAACAGCCAAAAGTCAAGTGATCGTGGGAAGAAACACTCCTGAAAGGAGTGGTACTCAAACCTGGTGACAGAGTACTAGTTCGAACCTGACTGAGAGGGGTGGTCCTGGCACCTACTGGGAGAACACCATTTATGTGGTGAAGGAACAGATCAATGACAGCCCAGTCTACAGAGTGGCCTGAGGCAAATGGGAAAAGAGTTCTGCATCGCAATCTATTGCATCTTGTCAATGAGCTTCCTGTGGACTTGCCTGCTGTAAATGAGGGGGACAGGTCATCTGCTGTCAAGAAAAGAAACCAAAACCAGCTCAAAAGAGAACAACCTCACTCTGACACAAGCTCTGATGATGATGAGAGTTCAATGTATTATGAGTTGAGGTATGATTTGAGGAATGGAACAAGAGAGGTGCTCTACATACCTCTAACCATACTGTTGGACCCTCAAGGGGAACAGCTGAGTTCACTTGTCAACTGTGGAGCACCTCACACAGGCAACAGTATTGGGGGAGCAAGAGATGAATTGAGGGAAACAGGAATGGAACAAGATGGTGGACACCAAAGCACTGAACTTGACAATGACAAGGGAGAGGAGGAACATGAGATGGTACGGGAATCAGGAGTCACCGAAGTGCCTTTCACAGTCAACGGAGGAGAAGTTGGGCTGCCGCTTTCAGAAAGGGCACGGCATACACCCAATGTGACCCCGCCGACAAATGAATCAGTTCTAAGAAGGTCTACTAGAGAACGACGACCTGCTACACATTTCACATATGACACCCTTGGCCAACCCTCTCTCCGGTTGCATCCATCAGTCAGTTGTGCTGAAGTGCACGAGTCACCAAACACAACACACTACACCATGCCACCATATCCCCTGTTACCTTACTTCCCCCTAGTGCCATATCGCATTCCAACATCTCACTGTGCACACCTTCCCTGTATATTATAACTGTTAGTACACAAGGAATGTGGATATGTGGGAAGGGGATGTGATTTGAATTGTTTGAATAATGAGTATAATGAGTTTTATAGGGTAAAAGGTTAAATGTCAGGAGCCATTTTCTTTTTTGTTGGGGAGTGTGTGACGCCCACAAGTGTATGGTCACAATTATAATTTTTTTGTGGATTGTTTTTGATGTAAAAGACCTGATTTTATGGTGGTATGGCACTTATCATTTAGAGTTATGGACAATGTAAAAACAGCATGCGAGGAAGATGCTGACCTGGTTTCTGATCAGACAGAAAAAGCCAGAAATGTTCCCTCTGTGGTTTCCGTGTGTGTATGGGTTCAAATATCTACTTCCTCCACATAAGGAACGCTGCAGCTTCATCTGCACGTCTGTGGGATTAAAACTTCCCAAAATAACTGAGGAATGAACCGCTCCCCTCATCCTAAACCGGGCTCTGAGGAGGGGAAATCAGGTAAATGTTCTCAGGCTGAGGTTTCAGTCTATCTGACTAACCTGAGGACATCTGGTATTTTAGGAGAGAAGCATCCTCCTCCTCCTCCTCCTCCTCCTCCTCCTGACGTTCAGCCTGATGGGAACAGCTGAGCAGCTCTGACTCCCGGCCTCCCTCCCTCTGCTCCACCCTCACAGCAGCTGAGGCTGCTCAGCCCCACAGGAGGAGGCCAGGAGAGAGTCTGTGGTGCTCAAACGTTCAAGCTGCTGTTATCTGCAAAACTACTGGAGCTCAGCTTCCTGTCTATGACCTGAGAGCCAATCAGGAGGCTCAGAGATGCTTTCAAATGATTCTGACCCAAAAGTGCGCGGGAATCAAGAAATGCTGCTGCAGCTTTAGTCCGGCCGAGCAAACGCCACAGACGTGACCCGCACTCCCTGAGCCGTATCCATAGCAACAAGCATCGTCAGGTGAAGGTGAATGCAGGAGGAGGTTATTCTGTCCTGACCCATTTCACTCCTACGTAAAACTCTGGATTCAAAGCACAACAAAATTTAAATCCGCTCATAGGCAAAGCAGAAACTGCCGCTGTCCTTCGCCCCTCTCCCAGCTCCTCCTCCTCCTGCTGAGTCTTGTTCTTCCTCGGCCTCGGAGACGTGTCACATTCACATCACATTACTCAGTCTGAGATGATGAGAGTGCCGTGTACCCGTCAGCTCTGCTGCAGGTGAAGAGGGTTCACACACACACACACACACACACACGTTACAGTTAGCTTGAGAGAGCTCACACCCTGCATGTATGCAGCATCACTCTGAGGTTCATGGGAAATGAGCGCTTCACCGTACAGCAGCCATGAAAATCGTCCTTCATCTTAAAAACAGCTTTGTGTCATCGCCGCACACCGAACGTCGTCCAAACGTTCAGGCTGTTTGAGGTGACACGCCGTCAGAGCTACATGGCGTTACAGACGCCATCTTTGAAGAGCGTTCTTGGATGATTCTTGGAGATCACTGCAGACCAGTAAACCTTCATTATTAAAGCTAAAGTCAGTAAACTTCATTTGCTGCTCCTGAAGCTTCGCTCCTGTGTACGCTGCACAGGAAGCGGAAGCAGGAAACGTCACAGGAGAAACTTTACACTTCCAGTCGTAAACAGGATAAAGTGGCAGGATTAACACTGAGACTGTAAACAGCTGATCCCGGGAGGCTCTTCCATCCATCCTCTCATCGACACCAGCTGCAGTTTCCACCCCCTAAAGGAAGAAGCCAGGGTTCGGGGGCAGCCCCGCTCCCACGGGCATGATTGCCAGGTAGTTGGAGGGCACGTAGCCTCTCTGACCTCTGACCTCCACCAGGCTCCACTCGGCTCCCTCGTTTGTCGTGAGGCTCCAGGACACGAACGGGTTCTCCGCCCAGAAGGAAACTTCGTGTTTGGATCTGGCCGTGAAGTCGTGGCGCCCACAACCTGGAAACATTAAAAAAAGCAGCATTTAACGGTCTCCGCCTCCACACCGTCCTGGCTGTCAGGAGGACCAAACATCATCAGCGTTACAGAGTCAATCTGTGATTAAGCTCCACTCAGTCGCTCCTTTCATACCTGCAGACTGCACACAGGAAACAGAGGCAGGAAGCGACAGCGTCTTCCCTGACGGCGTTTAAATGGTCAGAACGACACTGCGAGTCGCAGATGTTTCCAGCTGCAGAGGCTGATATAGCAGCATTACACACATCAGTGTGTCATCAGCCCACACACACACACACACACACACACACACACACACTCGGCTGTAAACACCAGCGTGGGGTCGTTACTACCACCCGACCCGGCTTTTTCTAACGAACCGTGCTCAACAGCAGCGGCGCTGCGACTGTAACATCAACGACCACGACAGCGTCTGCAGACGACACGCCTTCACTTCAGCACGAGGACGAGGAGAGATGCTGAGGAGACTTCTGCTGCACACACTGCAGCTCGACGCTTATTTTGCACTGAATTACGCTCAGAGAAGTGCGACGCATCAACACGAAGACAAGAAGAAGTACTCCGAGCACACGTCGTCACGTGTAAGATGAGGGTAGCACAGAACACATCTTCTTCCACCGTTTAAGAAACAATCAGCTGATGATGGTATAAAAACCGTAGGTTTGAGAGACAGAAGGACAGCGTGTGAGGACAGGTGGACACAGGCCTGCTGCTGGAGACGTGTGCATGCACTGGCACAAAGCAGATCTTTCCATGAACGCCTCACAGAATACCCACGGGCTGTGGGTGGAACAGGATTGCATCTGTCATTCTTACTGATCACTACAAACGTGTGCAAACACTGAATGAAAACGTGAAGCTTCCTTGGATGCTGTGTTGGAGCATCAGCAGCGTGTCGTAGGAGCCCACAGCGTGTGACCGAGTCAGATCCACGTGAAGGCTGTTACTGGGTGGGCCAAACACTGTAAACACTGACAGCTGCCTGTCTTTAAATCACCTGCTCAGGTAGAGCCGCTCTGTGTCACATTACTGTTACGCTCCATCAAGCAGCGTATCAACGCCTACGAGGATGTGACAGCGTCGCATTTGCTGTGCACAACAACAAATTCAGTCTTACTGTCGTGACCAGAGCCGTCCTCTGTGCCGCTGCATGCTGGGACGGCCAGTAACAGGTGGAGCTGGACGCTGTCAAGGTGGAGAGGAGGATGTTGTCCAAGATAAGGACATGTTATTTAATTAGTTCAGTCTGTTCTTATTATCTCGGGGCGACTTATTATTCTGACTGCAGCTGGATGATCACCCTGCAGTCCTGCGCTGATGGACAGCACGCGGCCTCCGCCTCCCTGGACAGTCCAGTGCAGAGGAATTCAATTACCTGGAAGCAGGGCTGACTCATGGGCAGTGGGGCATTGCCTGCCGGGCTGTAGGAGTGTCTTCTGCGTGCGGTCACGTTTCTGCCAGGCTCGGGTGTGGTGAGGGGGCGGGTTGTTGGCTGGTGATAGCGAATGAGTTTCGAGGCAGCAGCGTAGCCTCGCTTCCCCGCGTGAAGACGTAAATATAGTTTAACATTTATTTGTTCACAGTGTCAGACCAACCCGGTGTGCCCTCACACAGCGATCCCATTGGCTGCTCGTCTGTTTCAGTTGTAATAACAGCGGCTTGCCAGCAGATGGCGCCACAGTTCTTCCTCTCAGGTTTTAGTGCAAACGTCATAAAACCTGAAGTCTCACCTCCTGCATCGACCAGCCACCTCCTTCTGTCTCCACGGCTGTCGGCCTCGCTGATCACCGCCACCAGCTCGCCCTTAGTCAAGTTCAGGTCCAGGTCCCAGGTGCCCACGACCGTGCTCATCACCTGGAAGATCTTTCCAGAGCCGTGCTTATCCGTTAGCTGCTTCAGACGCGAGCAGACGCCAGATCTCAGAGAGGGCCCGGGCTGCTGAATTACTCAGACATGTTCAAATTTACCTGGAAGGTGTTCAGAAATGAAAACAATGACTCAGAAGGAGACACTTCTGGTTCTGCAGCTGCAAAGTTGCAGAACCAGAAGTGGCACATTCACAGCGCCCCCTCGTCTCTGACTCGTTATCGCCCGCGAATGACATATGATGATGATTCGCCACATTCTTCAGCCAGAACCTTGTATTGTAACCTCCAGCTAAATGTGACGTGACTGGAACATCAGATCTTTACTGGGACCAGCAGCTGAACCAGTTCACACGAAACACGCGGCAGAACAGGAAATACAGGTGGCGAACGATGCTCAAGCTCACACAGCAAACTCCGCCCACCGAACACCGACAATCTCAGGAAACTGAAGCTCAGACTGGGAGCGTTGGTGTGACACCGTGGCGTCGGTGTGGTTAAATATTCGAAAAGGATGTTTACTGGATGATAAAATCACTGTTATATTTTTTACTCTGACCTCTCAGCAGTAACCAATCAGCTCAAAGCAAACATGTCTGAGGTCAGCTGAGTGGTCCACTGTCACCCATAGTGCTCTGTAGCTTACAGTGTAAAGCGCCCTGAGGTGGTTTGCTGCTGTATAAATGAATGAAAGCCGATCTGAACACTAACCTGGGCATCCGCGTTGAGCTTGTCCTCCAGCATTCGACATAAATGCTGCAGCCTCCTCGCGCCTTCCAGCACCGAAGACTCCCAGAATGCACCAGGAGAAAGGCTGCTGTGAGGGAGCTGCAGGGAGACACGTGAAGGATGAGCACAGATATCCAACGTGTTTTCGTGCATCAGCCTGTCTGTAAGGAAGCTGTGAAACAGCTGCTCCATGTCTGCTGCGAGATCTCTGTCAGGAGCAGCGTGTTCAACGTCCTGTCAGGAGGAGAGGGAGTAGAGGCAAAAAGCAAAAAGCTGTAGCTATATTACTACTGTCGCTCTTACAAAAGAGGAAGAGGAAGAACTAAAAACTCTTCCATCGACCCTGTGGTCCCGAAATGCCACAGATGTCGGTCTAATTAAAAACCAAGAACCTGTTAAAGTGAAAACAATCTCATCTTTCAGACCTATTAAGCCACAATACCCCTGAGCCCACAACAGCGAGAAGGTATTAGATCTGTAATAGCTGACATGTTGAAGGCAGGAATCTTAACCCAGAGCAAAACAACAACATGCAACACACCTATATTTCCAGTGAAAAAAGCAAACACAGGAAAGTATAGGTCGGGTGCATGATCTTAGAGCTATTAATGAAATCACTGAAACAATTCCACCAGTTGTTGCAAATCCACACACTATTTTGAACCAGATAACACCAAAAGAACAATGGTTCTCAGTGATAGACCTATCTAATGCCTTTTTCTCAGTGCCTCTGCATCCAGACTCACAAGACCTGTTTGGATTCACATATGAGGGTCAGAAATACACCTACACACGCCTGCCACAAGGGTTTCAGAACAGCCCGACTCTGTATGCAGAAGCACTGGAAAAATCGATGTCAACATGTACCTACTGTATGTGGATGACATTTTGATAACAGGACACACACAGGAAGATTGTAAACAAAACACTCTTGCAGTGCTTAGACATCTAGCACAGGAGGGACACAAAGTGTCTATGACCAAATTACAACTGTGGAGCCCATCAGTTGTGTATTTGGGACATACACTGTCAGGGAAGGAAAACAGCTGTTAAACAAAAGGAAAGAAGCAATACAGAATGCACCACAGCCAGAAACAAAACAGCAGATGATGAGCTTTCTAGGGTTGTCTAATTTTTGTAGAGCATGGATTCCAGAGTTTGCATTATATGCACAGCCTTTACAAAATTTGATTTACGGAAAAAATCTAGCGTTAAAGGATAAAATAACTTGGACACCCGAAACTGTAAAAGCATTTGAACAGTTGAAAGCTATTTTACAAACAAATGTTGTTCTCGCTCTGCCTGATTATGACAAACCGTTTTATCTCAGTGTAGATGGAAATGCAGGTGTTGGGAAATCAGTTTTACCCGGTTCTTTATTATTCCTCGGCCTTCAGAGATGCACCGACCCAGTAGTCATTTTACAAGAACTTTATTCATCTTAATCTTTACTCATTCCTTATTCTTTATTTATCTTCATTTAAGCATGCACTTCTAGAAGGGAAGACGAGGCCGGTGTCCCTCTGAAACAATCTTCACCCCTTTGTTAGTTCCACCCAGCTTTATAGGAGCGACCCCATCATAAATCCCCATGTGTGCTGCAAACTCTGTGTCTGTGTCTATGTGAGTGCTCGTGAGTGAGTGTGCATGTGGATGTGTGAGTAACAGTTAAAACACTGTGGGTGTGTGTCTCTTCCTAGGGGCCATAAATACCATCTCCCCTCCAAACCACAGTTATCAAGTTACAAATGTTGAGACCCCCACACAGGTATCCTCTGGGGAATTTCCACTCAGCATTAACTCCTCTTTGTCTTACTTTCACAGTTCAACTGGGGAGGGTCTCCTAAGATCTACTCCTAAGTTCATGACACAGTCAGGCCTTTATTTATATCCAGGGCAGTGTCAGTGTCTCTACCATAATTCTACATTCTATATTAACACATTTCTAAACTCTAAAGGAAACTAAACATTCCTACATGTCTAAACTCTAAAATAAGCTAAACATTCCTACACAGGCTACATGAAAGCAGACCCTGTAGCTGCAGCATTGCCAACTTGTGTGCAAGCCTGTGCAGCCGCAGCAGAGGCCGTTCAAAAATGTTCTGATATAGTGCTAGGACACAAGCTTATACTACGAGTGCCACACGCAGTAGCTTCTATACTCCTGCAAGGACAGTTGCCATTTGTAACACATGCTCGACAACTGTCCTATGTAGGCGTATTGTTATCCCAATCTAACATAGAAATTGTGCGTTGCGGTCAGTTGAACCCTGGCACTTTATTGCCGAGTGAACTTGACGGAAAGTCACACTGTTGCATAAACAAGTTAAATGAGGAAACGAAACCACGTGTTGATATATTTATAGCATGCCACAAATAGATTATACAGACATCTTTGTAGATGGTTCTGCGTCTAAAGGTGTTGATGGGAAAAACAAAGTAGGATATGCAGTAACCACAGAGACTGAGGTGATAGAAGCAAAGCCACTATCATCTGCGCACTCCGCTCAGAGTGCAGAACTTATAGCAGTAATAAGAGCATGCGAGTTACATAAAGACAAAAGTATAAACATTCATACAGACAGTCAATATGTTTTCTCAGCAGTACATCATTTTGCTAAGATATGGAGCAACAGAGGAATGGTGACCTCAAGCGGAACGCCAGTACAACATGCTGAACTATTAAAGAAACTCTTATTAGCAGTACTATTGCCGAAACAACTAGCATTGTGTAAATGTGCAGCACATCAAAAGGATGACACACATATAACACGAGGAAACAATTTTGCAGACCAAACCGCTAAATTAGCAGCACAACAGAAGATGCATGCATTAGCTATGACAGAAATTAAAAACATACCACTTGAAGTATTAAAAAGTGAACAGAAAACCGCACACCAGACAGAACAGAAGCAATGGTTGAAACATGGAGCACAGTTAGACACAGATGATATAATGAAAATCGCAGCATTAGTGACACATGGCTCGACGCATCTGTCAACTGGAGGGATGATGTCTCTAGTACGCGATTAATTTTGAAAATTCAGCAAAAGAATTCATAAGAACGTGCATGATATGTCAAAACATAACGCTCAAGGGAGCTTAAGACCAAAAGAGGTCATTTCCCTACTCCGCCACATCCTTTTCACACCATTCACATGGATTTCATAGAACTGAATGAATGCCAAGGATCAAAATATGCATTGGTCATTGTTGATGTGTTCTCTAAATGGCCAGAAATATACCCAGTAAAGAAAGCGAAAGTGTGTCTATGTAATCACTTCATTCCAACTTATGGCATCCCAAGTTTGATCCGATCAGATAATGGCACACACTTCGTGAATGAAGTCATAGAAAATGTATCACAAGTTCTAGGTAGAAAGAAATAACGGTACAATTAAACAAAGGTTAAGAAAAGTAATGGAAGACACTAAGAAACCGTGGCCAGAATGTTTATCCTTAGTGAAACTTTGGATGAGAATATCAAAGGGAAGTGGCCCTATGTCACCTTTTGAGATAATACACGGGAGACCCTTCCCTTTACCAATAACTAGTGAACCACTTTTGAAGTCTGCCAGAGAAATGACGATAGCCGACTGGATGGCCCAACTTTTTCAGAACAAGGAAATAGTATTGAACAATAAACTGCCAGACGATGTGTCTCCAATCTCTTGCAGGCTACAACCTGGTGACTGGATCCTGGTCCGAGAGCTGAACAGGAAGTCTTGGAGTGAGCCGAGGTGGAAAGGGCCGTACCAAGTCCTGATTGTGACCCCCACTGCTTGCAAGATAGCAGAGCGCCCATCGTGGATCCACCAAAGCCACTGTAAAAAGTGAGTGACAGCCTGAACTAGAGACGCGACGCCCCTACTCTCTGGTAATCTAATAGGTGAAGGAAGGGCTGATCGGGTATATCCCGCCTTTTTTTTCTTGCCTTTAGTCTACTTATCAGAGGGGTCAGGTGCGCCAGGTCGACATGAAGAAGCTGTTCCTCGCCACACTTGCTCTTGTATGTGTATCATGTTTAAAGCACTAACAGGAAATTGCAGCGACAGAGACATGGTGTTTTTAAAGGCAGCTACACCGATTCTCATCTCTGACCACACCTTCAAAGTGACTGACGCAGTATGGGGTAGTGATGTGCCTGAAGAATTTAAACACTGGTCCACTGGAACCAAAGTACTTTTGGCCCTTTTCCCCTGGGTGGGAACAGCAAAGAACACATTACGCTTAGAAACATTAGACTATCGTTTCGGTTTGTTTTTGAATGCTTCTTGCAAAATAAATAAAGCGCAGAATGAAGAGATAGATGCACTCAGAATTTCAGTAATGCAACACAGGGTCGCTTTAGATATTCTTTGGCGGAAAAAGGCGGGCTATGTGTTCCGTTTAACACCACTTGTTGTACTTACATTCCAGATAATGTACATTCTAGCAACATGACTGATGCACTTAAAAATGTTCAACAAGCACGGGTAGCAGATTGGACCGCTAGCAAACCAGACCGGATGGGCTGGCTGATGAGCGGATCCTGGAAGGCCCTGTTGATTAAAGGCCTGATATTTGTTGGAATGCTTTTATTATTGTTTCTTATTTTCATCACATGTATTATCCCATGTATCAGAGAAATGATCTCTAGGATGCTTAACCATTCGATTGCAGCATATGTAAATGTACCTCCGGAGGACGACGGCGATGATGATGATGATGAAAAAGTGTGGATAAATACTGATCTGAACACACATAATGATGACTAGACTGAAAATGCAAAATGCAAGTGGTCATGTTCTGATAAAACCTGTGTGATTCATATACAGTTTAAATTTGCTAAAACAGGAGGGATATTGTTAAAGGAAACTTGCATTCTTCTATTACTGTCTGTACTCTCATAGTGTTTAGCTTCATTTAAACTTAGTGTGTGTGTATGACATGAGGACTATGATTGAAACCATAGGGAGGAAGCTGCACAAATGAAAGTAGAAATGTTCAAGGCCACGTATAGATATGGCCAACGAACTCACCGAACTCACGTATCTTCAGTCTCCATATCTTAAGTCTCCATATTGGGAGTTGTTTTCATACTTTGTATGCTCCGCCTAAGAATATGATACAAGCTTTTGCCTATATAATAAAGAACACACAGATGCCTCGGCGCGATCCTCCGTGACACGTCTTGTACACGTTGCTGTGTGGAGACTGTGTCGGGCATCGCCCATGTACATGTAAAAAGCGCTGAGTCTGTGTTTCTTGCCTCCTGAGTTTTCTCTTAACATTCCTCTTCCTGTCATCTCCTCGTCCACACACATGCCTTCAAGACGCAGCTTACAATTGGAGAGCAAGACATCATCGGTTGCCACAAACAATGCAGTGTCTTTCTGCCTCTGTCATTCTCTTTGGTTTGTTTGAGTGTTTGGTTTTAAAAAGCACAGCAAGTGTCTCTCTCTCTCTCTCTGTGTCACACACAGACACAGAGACACCACACACACACACACACAGACACACAGACACAGACACACAGACACACACACGCACAGACACACACACTAAGTTGGCCTGCAGGGCAAAATTTGAATTTCAGTGCTCTGTGTTTTGTCTCCCCGTGGCCCACTGCAGGCATGACGAGGTTTAAAGGATAGGATAGGGTTAGGGGGTATCAAGTAGTCGACCGAATAAAACTGGAATAAGTGGAAAAGTAAGCGTGGTAGAGGGATGAAAGTGGTGTCTAGCGGGGGGTTTTGGGGCCCTCCGGACACCCTGGTGAAGACCCCATGTCGATAGCACCAACGGTTCTGGACTTGGTCCAAAAAAAAATTTTAAAAAAAGAAAGCTGTGTTTTCGAAATTAGAGTTCAAGTTATTTTTACTCCCAATAGTGTTAACATACTACACAGGTCAATGACTAGATTTTTTTTAATTTTCAATATAACTGGGCTAAAGTACTTAATTAAAAGTAGTCGAACATAAATGTAAATGCTGTAATTTGATTATTTTAATAAACCATGTAACTTGGATGGATTAGATGCTGGCGTGACCACAGTGCACACGTCTGATGTCGCTCACAGTGGTCCAAGGGACGCTCAGGGAGTTTGTGTGTTCGCTCAGACACGTGAAATATTAGAGGGAACATTGGTTATAGCTATTATGGTTTTAGTTCTTAGGTGCTGTTATATGGCTTCCTGTGTTCCATGTTGTGCTTTCTTTGTGCCTTTCTGTCTCCCCAGTCTCATTTAAGCTTTCATGTCTAGAGTTCAGATGGTGTGTTTCCTGTTTTACTTTGAAGTTCCGTGTCTCTTGTCAGTGTGTCTATTTTTACTTCCCCTGTCTCGTTAAGTCTGATTTCTCCCAGCTGTGTGTCCCTCATGTCTCTCATTTCCCTCGTTATCCCTCAGTGTATTTAAGCCTTGTGTTATGCTCTGTTGATGTTCTGATTGTACTCTTAAAAAAAAAAATAAAAAAATAAAAAAAATAAATATGTCTAAAGGAACGGCGGCGGAGGAGGAGGAGGAGGTGGTGGCGGTGGCGGTGGCGGCGGCGGCGGCCGCCACACCTGAGGTAGAGCAGGTGTGGGCCACTCCCGAGGCCTCCCCATCGGAGGCGTCCCGGCAGGAGCTTCCCCATGGGAGCCGATCCATGGAGGAGCAGCACCAGCAGGGGTAAATCCATTCATTAAGGTTCTGTGAGGAATGGACGGTGTGCGTTTGGGGCCCGTCTATTTACTGAATGCGATCCTGTGTTATACATTACTGTGTTTCTGTTAGGGATAAGAAGTACATGTAGTATTGCTTTGTTGCAACAGAAAGTGGACACATTTCACTTTCTGTTTGGTCACTTTGTATCTTTTTTTTTTCTTTGTCATTACTTTAATGAAGCACGGGCCCACTGTATCCAGGAAGAGGCCTAGTTAAGTGGCTGCATTGCAGATAGCAGACTGCTATTGATAAATGCCCTAGGGGCTTTCTGATCTTCATGCTCAAAAATGACATGATATAGAATCGTAAAAATGGAAGATGTAATTGACATGGCAGTGCAATAAAGTTTTCCAAGTCTTCTAAAAGCTTGTCAAAGTATGCTTAGAAAGTTTTCTAAACTTTGCCCGCAGGAAGAAGAGAAAGCAGAAGACACGTGGTGGTCGCCGCGTCACCAAGAGAGCTCGCCTTTCTGTAAGTAACATCCTGTATGATGTTAAATGGCAGGCCCTCAAAGCCCAGAGGAAAGAGAAAGGTCAGGTATCAGGCTTAGGGATTGACTCATTCTCATGTTTTTGACGTGATAAAACACGGTTATTGTGGAAAAAAGAAGCCAGTTTTTTTGTTTTATCTGCACCTTTGTTTTTTGTTTTTTTAAATTATTTAGTTTCTCTGAACAGGGCCTACTGCCTTTCTTTTTGTTAAGGGTTTGAGTAAATGAGTCACAGCACTCTGAGGAGGTTGCATTTGTTTGCAGCTGGCAGAGGGTGAGAAATGTTTGGTTATGGACTCGTGTGGTATCCACCTCCTGATGCGTTGCTTTTGATTAGTTTTATTCTGGTTTTAGTTTCATCCATGTCTCTGTGGTTATGTGTCATTTCATGTCAAGGTTGTGTTATGTCTACAGCTCCATGTTTTCTGTTTTATTTTGGACATGGAAACTAGGCTTTCAATGTGTTTTGTTTGTTCTTTTACGTCCCCTGTGGTGTCATCCTGATAGGTGTCAGCTGTGTCTCCCCAGGTGTTTCCACTTTCCTGCCTTCTGTGTGTTAGCCCTACTATTCAGTCTGTCTTCAGGTTTCTCCAGGTTTCTCTCTCATCTGTTCGATTCATGCTTATGGGTTTTTGTGTTGTGGGGTTTTGTCATAGTTGACCATAGTTTAGTAAAGCAAAGGAAGCATAGGAACAAGCTGAGACACACTAGCTTTGGTTTCCTTATTTACTATGCTGGCCATTGTTCAGATACAGAAACGCGGTCTGCAAGAGGTTGTAACAAGGCTGCTAGATGGTTGATAAATAAAACTCATTCCATAGAACTGCTGGAAAACTTTGGGAATCCTCTGTCACTGGGGATTATCTGCCTATTGTTGGAAGCACAGGGATGTGACCAATGCTCTACTGCCAACTGACAGTGATGAACGTTGAACCGATTGTGTATAGTGATGTCACTCAGTGGCCAACCCCTGAAAGTAACAGGCTGCAGAGGGGAGAAACTGTGAAACGTGCTATTATAGTGACTTGGTTCAAGATGTCTGTTTTCCTTAATGATTTCAAAGCAATGTTCAATGGACAGCTGCTGTTCAACAGAACAATGCAGGTCACACTGCTTAGTCTTTACTGTACATTAGAGCTGTATGACATGAGTATTACTTTTATTTTCACAGAATGAAGAGTCTCACGCTGGTGAGCGACCACCAGGAGCAGCTGCTCTTCCCCGTGAGTATGTTCTAGAATAAAAGCGTACATTGAAGGTTTGGAGAGTTTAATGTCTTTTCTTGTCCTGGAGGTACCTAACTGCACAGTCGTGAAACTGAACAAAGTAACTGATGCATTTTTAATCCGTTGACTGAAAGACGGCAGTGGAATGAGAGGCTCATTGTCATGCTTTCCCTGTAGTTATGGGCTTGGGCAACATGGGAGGCCTGATGAGAGGAGGCGGCATGTAGTAAAACTTTCAGTCGACCTACATTTGGTCTTTCCAGACAGAATGTGATTCCTTCCAAAATCACGAAACATGACTGTTCCTACTTTTGAACAACAATGTGAAACTGTAGCAGCAGTTTTGTGCTCCATCACAGAGTATTCAAAGAGAAACACTATTCAATGGGATTTATTTTGTAAGGAGAAGTTTATCTGTACATTGTGCCCTCTGTGTTAACGTCTTTAAGGATGGGCAGAATGAATGGTAAGGACGTTTTGGAAACCTACTCAGCACTCCAGAACAAGCGTGGAACAGTTTCACATTTAGCTGCATGTCTGGTTGTTTCATCTCGTGCATTGTCAGAGATGGACTGTGGGATTGGAGGTGCTTTTGACAGGGAATGTGGGCCAAATGTAATGGGAATGTCTCGCAGTAAGTTTGGAGACTCCTTTGAAAGAGGAAGGGGTTGGTATTTATAGGGTTTTATTTGAAAGCCACTGATGCTTACTTCCACTCATGCATTTTGTTTCTTCTCTTCTGTTTGCTCACTTTTATAGGAACCTCCCATGGACCCCACGCCATGGTCGTCGCATTCGAAAACTTTTCAGGATTTATCGAACACGTGACGACCATGGCAAAGATGATGTGCTCCTGCCGGGACTGCCGCTTTTAAAAAAAAAAAAAAAAAAATAAAAGCGTAAATTTTAAACTCTGCTGGTCTGTGAGTCTGATTAATATGAATCTCGTCCCCAAATTGCCACAACGAGTATTTGAATGAAGCCAACATAAGTTAGGAATGAGAAATCATTCAGGTTAAACCCTGTGTGGTGACTAATATATATTGACTTTTCTATTTGAAACAAGTGTTTTAGGTTGCATCTTAGTTTGAAGAACTGCCTCACTGCAGTAATTTTAGACACTCCTTTGACTCAAACTTCTTTCTGGAATAACAAATGCAAGACACACACTTTCTTTTTTTTTTTAAATTAATTTTCTAACCACTTTGAGTACATATTTTCACATGCTCGGAATACTTTTCCCTTACATGATTATATACCAGGCTTTTATTCCCTTGTGTAGTAAATGAAAATGGGGAGTTTAATCATATTGTGCCAGTACCACCATGTTCTTGTTTGTTCAGAATAATGGCTAAGAACATGCCGTTTTAGGGCTACCAAAAATGATTGTGGCCTATAACTTGTGACAGAAACAATATTTCTGGTTCAAACTTGTAGGATATCATCCAGAAGGGCTATATGTGACACATTATATCCCAAACAGTCTCTGCTGAATAACTTTTAAAATAACATAAATACTGATAATGTCATTTTCAACCTGAAGGATGCGGCCTAGGTTTTGGGACACAGCTAGGCTGTAGCCCGATTGAGGTGACTGTCTTGCCTCCGTCACGCCACCAAGGTTGCCTAGCAACCATGATACTAACTGCTGGAAATGTGGCACACAGCTTTGTTTAACAGAAATGAAGGGGAACATATTTTGTTCATTTGTTTGTTTCTACAAGAGCTTTGTGTGATTGATAAATATTTGAGGCTGAGACCACGGGATGGTAAAATCATGATTCTTGGGCTTCATTTCTGTACTGAACAGTCATTTTAAGTTTAGCTAGTAAATAACAATTAGCTCATGCTGTGTGTAAAGCAAAATGTACGAGCTGTGATAACTGTTCCTGATGAAATGAAGAGTAGACTGATATATGAAATATTGCTTTATTGGGTGAGAAAATCATACCATGTCATTGTTGTGGAAAATTTAACAATAACTTGCATCACACCCAGTGAGCTTGATTTGAAGTGGGTTGCACTGTGGAGAGGGCATCCCAGTGAAACACTAGGACCATCTCTGAATTGTGGCCACCGCCTTACATCTCATATACAGAGACACTCTTAAACAAAGAACATTCCACAGCAGATCAATTATTAGCAGATCCTTATCTCTTCCATCTAGGAACAGTCCCGACCAACCGTCACCTCCTCTGCAACAGGATGTCCAGAGCCCTCAAGAGGAAAATGAGTCTGCTGTGAAGGTGCAATAAAACTGGGCCCCACTTATGATCACATTCCACATGCATACAAACTAGTGACAGGAGTGCTCTTACTATACTAAAGTCATATGGTTAAAATATGTGGTTAATACATGAGAAAAGAAATTCCACCGTTTGGATACAACCCCATTAGAATCACATTAAAACAAACATGGAGATTTCTTTTCCAACTACTGAACCATTGTGTACTAGTTGTGTCTAGTGTGAGACATATTACTTCACTTTATCATTAAATCCATATAGTCATGTTTTCCAATTTATTAACTGTTTCAGTAAAAGCACCCTCATCCCCAGTGGTGTTAGGGATTGAGGCACACATGCCTCAAACATCACACACTCCTGAGCTAAATTTTACAGAGTAATCGATCTTGCCTCTATCTATGCACTTTTCACTGTTGTAGACCCATTTAAACAGTTCACAACATCTCAAAGGCATTTACAATTACCCTTACTATCCCCATATCAGTGATGCCTATTGGGAAACCGAAACAACCACATTTAACTCTGGAAGAACAACCTCATTCCCCAGGTGCTTCCAGCATGTTTGAGGCCTATCAAAATCCCACAATGAAATGTCATGAATCCAAAATCCTACCTTTAGGGTGTCAAACAATGTGTCTAAGTTACACACATGTCAAAAGAAACCACAATTGTTCTTATTCTTATGTTTACTCAGACAATGAGGACCTAATGCACTTACGCACCAGCAACTGACGTGCTAGAAAAACAGTCTCGCTGCCCTGAGAAAATGTACACAAAGTACAAATAATTATTATTCAAGTAGCTGCAAAGTTTGCTTTGACTGAGGCTCAGGACTCTGAAAAGAGTATGTGATGTTCGGAGAGTCGTGTGAATGCATATCATTTGTAAAATGATTAGAAACGTCACACCAATGACCACCTTAACTCAAAAACACACCGAACTTCTTCATGCAAAACTGCTTGGCTGTTTAGGCAAGGCAAGGCAAGTTTATTTATATAGCACAATTCAACAACAAGGTGATTCAAAGTGCTTTACAGAGACATTAAAAAACAAAAAGCATGATTTAAAATTGAAAGAAAAAAAGGAAGGAACAGTAGATAAAATCAGTAGTTAGAATTTAAGTTTTGAAATTTAAGCTCAAAAGTAAAACTGTGTGGGTTTGGTGTTTTATTCAAATGCAGCTGAGAATAGGTGAGTCTTCAACCTGGATTTAGATAAACTGAGTGTTTCAGCTGATCTGAGGCTTTCTGGGAGTTTGTTCCAGATATATAAGATAAGATAAGATGGCCTTTATTAGTCCCACAGGTGGGAAATTTGTTTTGTTACAGCAAAAGTGCAAAGTTATGTAGCAGAAATTAGAAAACACTGGAATGCAATAAAATACAATAAAATAATATGGAGCATAAAAGCTGAATGCAGCTTCTCCGTGTTTGGTTCTGACTCAGGGAACTGATAAAAAACTGGATCCAGATGACCTGAGGGATCTGGAAGGTTCGTACTGGGTCAGGAGGTCACTGATGTATTTTGGTCCTAAACCATTCAGAGCTTCATAGACCAGCATCAGAACTTTAAAGTCTATCCTCTGACGGACAGGCAGCCAGTGTAAAGACCTCAGAGCTGGACTGATGTGGTCCACTTTTTTGGTCTTAGTGAGGACTCAAGCAGCAGAGTTCTGAATGAGCTGTAGTTGTCTGACTGATTTTTTAGGTAGACCTGTAAAGATGCTGTTACAGTAATCAAGCCTACTAAAGATGAATGCATGGACTAGTTTTTCCAGGTCCTGTTGAGATATCAGATCGTTTATCCTTGAAATATTCTTGAGGTGATAGTAAGCTGATTTTGTTACTGTCTTAATGTGTTTTTCTAAGTTTAGGTCTGCATCCATCACTACACCCAAATTTCTCGCCTGGTTGGTGGTTTTTAGGTGTATAGATTGAAGTTCTCTGGTGACCTGTAATCATTTTTCTTTGGCTCCAAAGACTATTACTTCAGTTTTGTTTTTGTTTTGTTTTGTTACTAAATTGTAACATATCCAAACTAATAACAGTAAGAATGACAACTATAAACTAATTCTAATAATAATACATAGCTGGGATAAAACCCAGGCCTTAAATAATTAGAGGAAAGTAAGTAAATCACACAAACAAATAATTAATGAAATAGGGAGGTTTGTGTTGTGTTTGGAGAAATATAGAAGGCAGTGGTGATCATCTAACAGAGATGGAGAACAGGTTTGGGCTAGAAAGAAGATAAGAGAGTCAAAACAACATCCATAAATCGATCTTGATCATGGTGGTTGCCCTGATCAAGTGAGATTAGATCTAGGAACAGAAAACGTCCATGTGGCTCACATGCAACGATTTTTGCACTTTACAGACAATGAACCAGAAAGAGAGCACGTCATATTTGGAGCAAGTACAGGAAATCAACGCATTGAAAGATGGTGGCTAATCTTACGAAGCGCAGAAAATGAGGAAGACGACTTGTTGGAAGATGATTCCCTGTCACAATGCTCTGATATTGTTTCACAAGAAGACCATCAGCAGTCGTATTCCTTAGAAGATATAAACCGCTTTTTGGATGAGACATTTGGCATGCAGTCTGTGGAAGTCACTGACTTTTTTCCAGATGTTGATCTTTTTATAAAATCTGTTCTGAAAATAAGAAGAGTTGTTGGTTATGAACAATTGAGCAAACAGAAAAGATTCCGTCTTAAAAAGATCCTGACTAAGTTGAGGAGGGAAAAACAAGGAAAAACTCCTTTAAAAGCATAGTAAAATGTTTGGAGCACTGTGGGTGTCTTTCCGGAAGTGTCTCACTGTCTTTTGTCTTTTTCTCCTCCTCTTCGCTCTGTCTTATATGGCAAGCTTGAGAGTAGGTACACTTAACATTAATGGGGGTAGGGATAGGCAAAGGCGTGCAGTCTTAGTGGAGCTTAGCAAGAACAAACACATTGATGTGTTCTTTTTACAGGAAACACATAGTACTATAGATAATGAGACAGAATGGGGAATGAGTTGGAGTGGGCAGGCTTTCTTAAGTCATGGTGCAGGTGCAGGTGTAGCAATTTTATTTTCTAGGCACCTTCAACTGTCACATGTTTCTATCTGTGAGATAGAGCAGGGAAGGGCACAGGTAGTAAAAGCAACCTTTGGCTTTATTTCGTAAAATTAATGATGAGTTATCAAAATTAAATAGTGGTTCAATAATAGTGGTGGGAAGGGACTGGAATTGCACGACCCACCCTTCGGTTGACAGAAACACAGGAGAGCCTCACCCACCTTCGGGCTCACTTTTGTCTACAATCATTCTTCAGAATGATTTGACTGATGTGTGGAGAAAGCTCCATCCCACAGCCAGACAGTAAACATATGTAAAAGTTTCTGAGAGCAATGTAAAGGCAGCTAGGCTTGATAGATTATATATCAACCAGATGTATAATAATAGACTGGTTAAAGCAGAGATTTCACCTGTTGGTTTTTCTGATCATCATTTAGTGACTGCAGATATTTCTTTATTGATGCATTCTAACATCTGTTCGCACTGGCACTTTAACGTGCAGCTGATTCATGACAAAGAGTTCTGTCGAGCTTTTTCTGACTTCTGGCTGACTTTTGCAATTTGGCTCAGTGGTGGGAGGTGGGGAAAACACCGTTGTGGAAATTTCTTAACAGAGCCTGCAGACACGATGAGCAGTTAAAACCCAACACTTTATTTCCAACCAACCAACCAACCAATCTTTATTTATAAAGCACTTTTCATGCAAAAAATATAGCACAAAGTGCTTTACATGGTGAAAAGCAGGCATCTTAGAGGAGCATGTATCCATACTCACCATAAAAGTTCTGTCTGAGAGATAGGAAGTGAACCAGTTGTGTACAGCACCAGAGAGGCCCACCATGTGTTTAAAAGAATAGCGTGGTCTACTGTATCAAAGGCTGCGCTTAGATCCAGTAGCACCAGGACTGAGAGCTTTTGGGCGTCCCAGTTACATCTAAGATCATTTAAAACCTTTAGGAGAGCGGTCTCTGTGCTGTGGTTCACCCTAAATCCAGACTGAAATATCTCCACGATCTGTCTATCATTCAAAAAGTCATTAATCTGAGTAAAAACAAGTTTTTCTAAAATTTTACTTAAAAATGGTAAGTTGGATACAGGTCTGTAGTTATTAAAATCATTACAATCCAAATTGCTCTTCTTCAGAAGTTGCAGTTCACACCTTGGCTCTAAACAGAAAGACTCTCTATCACCTGTGTGAATCTCCCCCACTCTGGGGTCAAGTCTTCCTGTGTGAGCTTCCGTCTCCTGGCTTCAGTCTCCTGGGAGACATTCACCAGTTTCTCACCGTCTGTTTCCCGGCGTGAATGAGGTGTGAACCAGACCTACTAAACTAAGTAACATGAAAGCATTTCATCAAGACACTAAAGAGAAATCCCACAACAACACAGATTGAGCTTTTTTGTCAACAATACACATCACATGCAACGGCCACTGTTAAGGACTGCTTTGAGGACTGAGTTTATAAGTAGGACTGTTAATACAAATAGTACCTGGGACAGTAGGAGGAAGGCTTTGGGAAAGTTTCTTTACGAAAGAGCAAAGGACTCGGATTTCTACTATTAAAGAAATAGATGCCCCAACAAGGTTCTTTTTAAGTTGGAGAAAAGGCTTGAGAGTCACACCAAATGTTGCACCTAAGGCTTCCAAATGGGACGGTGACATCTGACTCAGTAGAAATGAGGAAGCTCGCCATTGACTTTTATGCCAGCCTCTTTAGTGCTGACACATGTGACCCTGAATGTGTGACGAAGATGCTGGTGGGATGAGGCTGACTCGGCTGTGTTGGAGTCTGCTATTTCTTTTGAGGAGATGTCTTCAGCGGTTCAACAACTCAACGGTGGTCGGTCATCAGGAGTTGATGGTCTTCCTGTGGAATTTTACCAGAAATTCTGGTTGCTGCTAGGAGAGGATGTTCATGAGGTTTTCACATTCTGTATGACCACTGGGATCTTGCCAACAAGTTGCACGAGGGCAGTTTTTACTTTACTGCCAAAGAAAGGGGACCTGGGCTTGCTCAAAAATTGGAGGCCTGTCTCTTTGCTTTGTGCGGACTACAAGATTCTTGCAAAATGTCTTTCTAACATTTTGAAAGGACTATTATGGACAACTTGTTTTTGATTCGAGACATTATTGATCTGGCAAAGCTCAAGGACTTGGATGTGGGGTTTTGTCTCTGGATCAAGAAAAAGCTTTTGATAGAGTTGATCACCACTATTTGTTTCAAACTTTAGAACATTTTAATTTCTTGGATTAAATTGTTGTATTCAAACGCTGCTGTCATGTTAAAGGTGGGGGGAGGGTTAAGTCGGCCTCTTTCTGGTATGTTGTATACGCTGGCCATTGAACCCCTTTTACACCATCTTAGACAGGGACTCTCAGGTTTTACCTTTGAAGAAGCAGGAGTCCAGTACAATTGTCAGCTTATGCTGATGATGTTACAGTTTTATAACCAGTCAAAGTGATATTAAAACACTCAGACAGACACTGGACTTATATGAGCGAGCACCCTCCACGAAGGTTAACTGGTCAAAGTGTGAAGGTTTCATTTTGGGAGGGTGGGTTGATGTTACCGGCAGAATTACAGTGGAACAGGGAGGGACTGAAATGTTTGGGAGTGTTTTTGGAAACTGATGCTTTTCGGGGGAAGAACTGGGAGGGTGTTGTTGAAAAAATTGCTGCCCGGTTGTCTCGATGGACTTGGGACTTGTTAACAACTTGGCCGCTTCTGTACTCTGGCACCGTGCCACTGTTGTTGAGCCTCCAGCCTCTCTTCTCAAGGAGATACAAAAAAAGACTGGTTAATTTCTTTTGGGGAGGGTTTCACTGGATCAGGTCTGCTGTGCTGTGTCAGAGGGGGTTCAGGGTTTGATTGACCTTCGCCGCCGTATCACAGCGTTCCGTCTTCAGACAGCACAGCGTTATCTTTATCAAAGACAACAACCACCCTGGTTCAAGACAGCATCTACGCTGCTTCACAGACTTAACTGGCATGGACCTTTCGCAGACCTCTGTTTTTTACCAGTCTGTTTTGACTGCTTGGAAGACTGTTTTTAAAGTGCAGAGAGACTGTTCTCAATTTTATGGTGATGTTGGTGAGGAGCCTCGTTTTTAAAATCCCTTGGTGCCAAGTAGGATGCTTAGCACTGCTAGTGTGCAGAGGTTCCTCGTAAATGCTGGTCTTACCAAGCTGGCGGGCCTGAGGACAGCAGGGCAGTGGAAAACGGCTGCCAAGTTGGCTCAGGAGACTGGGATCAGGTCTCTGCGCTTTCTGGAGAAGCTGGTGGAAGAAGTCATGGGTGTTCTTCCTGGACTTGTAAGGGCTGCCCTGGGGACTCGCTCTGCAGGTGGTCAACCAAGTTCAGCTGACTTTCCTTCACTGTCTGTTTGTGCCACAGTTGGGGAGCAGGATGAGGAGGGAGGCTCTCTTCTTTCCTTTGTGTGAATGTGTGTGTGAAAGTGTGTGAATGTGTGTGTGAATGGGTAAATGACTGGATATGTAAAGCGCTTTGGGGTCCTTAGGGACCATAAAAGCGCTATATAAATACAGGCCATTTACCATTTACCATTTGTGGCGATCGTGGCTCAAGAGTTGGGAGTTAGGGTGGAGTTCCCTTGAATCGGAAGGTTGCCGGTTCGAGCCCGGCTTGGACAGTCTCGGTCGTTGTGTCCTTGTGTCTGACCACCACCGTTGCCTACTGGTGGTGGTCAGAGGGCCCGGTGGCGCCAGTGTCCGGCAGCCTCGCCTCTGTCAGTGCGCCCCAGGGTGGCTGTGGCTACAATGTAGCTTGCCATCACCAGTGTGTGAATGGGTGGATGACTGGATATGTAAAGCGCTTTGGTGTCCTTAGGGACTATTAAAAAGCGCTATATAAATACAGGCCATTTACCTTTCGAACACCTGTTCTGGGTGACCTGTCAGCGGTTTCGAAGAAGGCTATATATGAGGTGGCTGTAAAGGTGCTGAACAGGGGATTGTTGGCTGGTGTTCTGGAGTCGAAGTGGTCAGGTGTGTTGGCTCCGGGGTCATCTCCGAGGGGTAGCTGGAGGTCCCTGTACAAACCTCCCATAGAGAAACATGAAAAGTGCGGATCTCCAGTGGAGAATAGTGCTTGGGGCCGTGGCTACGAACAGACACGTGGCACATATGGAAAAAAAGGCCACATATGGCTGGCCTTTTTAAACTTTTTAAAACTTCTAACCATTTGAAAAGGTATCAACCATCATCAACACGCAGAGCTTGAATAACTGAATACATTAACTATTAATCACACAAATAACAGTAAAATCATGGAAAACATTGTTTTCATGTTAAACCTGGAATCCCTCCTGTTTGACACATGGTCTCTCCCATGAATCAACTCACTAGAATTAGGAGAAGAAAAAGAAAAAGATTAGCAATATAATTTCTCAACCGACATCAGAAATTCTCCTCTGGAGCTTCACTCCAGGCCTGTAAAACTGTTAGAGAATAAAATCAGTATTAATGTCATGTTAAGTGTGTCTAACTCTTGGCTCTGCCTGGAGCCATCGGCCACACCACAATTACCTAGATAACAAAATCTGTGAGTTAATACAAACTTGCAAACAACTGTAGGGTAAGCAATAAGGCATCCAACACCACAGACACAAGTGTGCCATGTGCAGTTTATTTCCCCAGATCATTAAAACATTACCGTGTCCATAATTTGGCTAAATCATGAATCATCCCATGTGTTTAATCAAAACTACTGTAACCAGTGACTTTTCTTAAGCAAGGTCACTCACTTGTTTTCACACTATGAGCTCAACAGTGATATGATAATGAGCCCAACACTAAGATGTTCTGTGTTCACTGCACATCCTGCTTCATCTTCACTCATGCCTGTCTGTGTCTGTGCCGAATCCCCCACAAAAAGCCTCAGAAAACAAACATTAGCAGTGGAGCGTCCGGAGGTCAGGTCTGGATCAACACATTCCACAGGTGCTGTGGAATGTGTCCTCCTTTTCTGTGGAAGACGTGAAACTGGTCTCAACACATTATGTGTTTCACATTGAATACACATTTCCCCACTGTAGCATTTTCCAACAATACACTGTGATACTGTAACCAACGGGCAGCCAATAAAACAGCTTCCTTCACACAAAATCAATAACGCAGAAAAGTGGCAGCTAAAGGGTTAAATCTGCAGGGCCCACACGCGCTCATGTGAACCTACAGTCTCCCTCCTCTGGTCTCCGTCGTCCTCCTGCTCCTGCAAAACAAGCAAACAAACCACATACATCCACCCTTTGTTTTTTTAGGCATGAGAAGTGACTAATCCTAAAAAAAAAAAAAAAAAACTCAAATCAGCCAAAACTGCAGTCCACATCATCAGTCCAGTCACATGCATTTGAACCAGTCATTGCTGATAGTAGAAAACCGCGCATGCAATATTACGTCATTCCAAAAATAAAAACAATTCTTATTGCTTTTGGAATGCACTGAATCGCTACAATCCTTTTAAACACAGGACTTACCATCTAATATGGTCAGCGACAGAACTCTTTGTCATGAATCAGCTGCACGTTAAAGTGCCAGTGCGAACAGATGTTAGAATGCATCAATAAAGAAATATCTGCAGTCACTAAATGATGATCAGAAAAACCAACAGGTGAAATCTCTGCTTTAACCAGTCTATTATTATACATCTGGTTGATATATAATCTATCAAGCCTAGCTGCCTTTACATTGCTCTCAGAAACTTTTACATATGTTTACTGTCTGGCTGTGGGATGGAGCTTTCTCCACACATCAGTCAAATCATTCTGAAGAATGATTGTAGACAAAAGTGAGCCCGAAGGTGGGTGAGGCTCTCCTGTGTTTCTGTCAACCGAAGGGTGGGTCGTGCAATTCAGTCCCTTCCCACCACTATTATTGAACCACTATTTAATTTTGATAACTCATCATTAATTTTACGAAATAAAGCCAAAGGTTGCTTTTACTACCTGTGCCCTTCCTGCTCTATCTCACAGATAGAAACATGTGACAGTTGAAGGTGCCTAGAAAATAAAATTGCTACACCTGCACCTGCACCATGACTTAAGAAAGCCTGCCCACTCCAACTCATTCCCCATTCTGTCTCATTATCTATAGTACTATGTGTTTCCTGTAAAAAGAACACATCAATGTGTTTGTTCTTGCTAAGCTCCACTAAGACTGCACCGCCTTTGCCTATCCCTACCCCCATTAATGTTAAGTGTACCTACTCTCAAAGCTTGCCATATAAGACAGAGCGAAGAGGAGGAGAAAAAGACAAAAGACAGTGAGACACTTCCGGAAAGACACCCACAGTGCTCCAAACATTTTACTATGCTTTTAAAGGAGTTTTTCCTTGTTTTTCCTCCTCAACTTAGTCAGGATCTTTTAAGACGGAATCTTTTCTGTTTGCTCAATTGTTCATAACCAACAACTCTTCTTATTTTCAGAACAGATTTTATAAAAGATCAACATCTGGAAAAAAGTCAGTGACTTCCACAGACTGCATGCCAAATGTCTCATCCAAAAAGCGGTTTATATCTTCTAAGGAATACGACTGCTGATGGTCTTCTTGTGAAACAATATCAGAGCATTGTGACAGGGAATCATCTTCCAACAAGTCGTCTTCCTCATTTTCTGCGCTTCGTAAGATTAGCCACCATCTTTCAATGCGTTGATTTCCTGTACTTGCTCCAAATATGACGTGCTCTCTTTCTGGTTCATTGTCTGTAAAGTGCAAAAATCGTTGCATGTGAGCCACATGGACGTTTTCTGACGGTCAAAGACGGCGGTGGTCAGAGACAGTCAGTCTGTGGAGGTCAAAGACGGCGGCGGTCAGAGACTGTCAGACTGCGGCGGTCAGAGACGGCGGAGGTCAGAGATTGTCAGAGACGGCGGCGTTAGAGACAGCAGCGGTCAGAGACTGTCAAGACGGCGGCGGTCTGAGACTGTCAGACTGCGGTGGTCAGAGACGGCGGCAGTCAGAGACAGTCAGTCTGCGGAGGTCAAAGACGGCGGCGGTCTGAGACTGTCGGACTGCGGCGGACAGAGACTGTCAGAAACGGCGGCTGTCAGAGACGGTGGAGGTCAGAGATTGTCAAAGACGGCGGCGGTCAGAGACGGCGGCCGAAGGCGGCCGTAGACGGTCAAAGACGGCGGCGTAAGGAGACTGACAAAGACGGTTAGAGACGGCAGCGGTCAGAGACTGTCAAGACTGCGGCGGTCAAAGATGGCGGCGGTCAGAGACAGTCAGTCTGCGGAGGTCAAAGACGGCAGCGGTCAGACACTGTCAGACTGCGGCGGTCAGAGACGGCGGCGGACAGAGACTGTCAGACTGCGGCGGTCACACTGCGGCGGTCAGAGATGGCGGCGGTCAGAGACTGTCGGACTGCGGTGGTCAGAGACGGCGGCGGTCAAAGACTGTCGGACTGCGGCGGTCAGAGACGGCGGCCGAAGGCGGCCGAAGACGGTCAAAGACTGACAAAGACGGCGGCGGTCAAAGACTGTCGGACTGCGGCGGTCAGAGACGGCGGCGGTCAAAGACTGTCAGACTGCGGCGGTCAGAGATGGCGGCGGTAAATGACTGTCAGAGACGGCGGCGGTCAGAGACGGCGGTCGAATATGGTCAAAGACGGCGGCGGTCAAAGATGGTAACGCATAGGAAATGGCAGTCAACGCAGCTACACCCACCTGCGTGACGTAGCGAGGGTTCTCCGTCGACAGAGGCACCTGCTCTTCACTTTGGCCTGAAGACAAAAACATGAAAAGCATGACAACATGACAATTTTTTCAGGTCAACGCAACACAAACCGAACTCCAGGCAGTCCTAATGAAGCAGTTCATTTTTATTTTGTGCATTCAAGCTGCTCTTCACATATTTGTTTGTTTTGTAGTTGCTGGTTTTGCACACACTGGTTTGAATAGCATGTTGTTTTTAAATAGGAAAACACCATACAGGAAAGTGTGACTGCAATAGAGAAGAAGAAACAACAGAACATTGTCAGAAATATGATGCTAAAAGAAGACAGTTGATCAAAAAGCTCAGTGATACGAAGGTCAAACTGGACTTGGTTGATTTATTTTGTTGGGGGGGCCAGGTAGGGGCACAGATTTGGAGAAGGGTGGCAGATGTAATTTGCAGATAATGTTAAAAAAAAAATTCTACCAACTGTTAACCATAACCATAATTCAATATGCGCTTTTAACTCTTATTAGAATGAGGTTTTAACCACTACGGTGCAAAATTTTTAGATACTGCGCTGATGAAGTACAAGAGATACAATCAGTGCTCTGTCAGTGTTTACTCAGCATTCAAGGACAGCAATATTTGCATAGTATTTTTACTGACATGTAGTGCACATATGTTTTGGGCAAAAACATTTTTGAATATTAAAATACGAACATTTTTAACATACAATTGGCAAATTAGCCAATGCCAATGCAAAACTTTATCTGCCTATTAAAAAAAGAAGATAATCTTCTCACAAACTGGTTTGATTTTGAAACAGGGAAAAAGTGGGGAAACAAATGAAAAGACTAACATTTGAATGAAACCTGAAAGCAAGTAAATACTTTCTATGCTGCCTTATGGTAAACTTTGGTAATATTGATGTATAAAGAACAACACTGGCTGATGATGAAATACAGTCAGCTGACAGTATTAACCTGCAGGGCTGGACTGGGACAAAAAATCAGGCATTTTGACTACAGACCGGCCCACCAGGTATTAAAGCCATAAAGCCTTTGAATGAAAACAAACGCTGTTGTGACAGTGATGTACACTGTCTTGTTGGTATATGTATGATTTCTATAAATTTTATGTCAGATAAAAACTTTGTTCGCAAGATTCAGATAGTTATTTAATAACAGTAATAAAGTATTTCTTTGTGCCCCCCTTCTCCCTGTTAATGCCCTACCTGGCCCCCTGGCATAACTTTGCTAGAAAAAGATCCTGGTGTTATTTGTCTCTCAGAAACAGCTCATAACTTCCCTTCAACTCATTCATGTCACCTAAAAGGTAAACCCGTTTCTCCATCACCTGTTCAGCTCTGATGATTCAGTAAGGACATCTCCTGGTTTCATCTGCATGTTTCCCTCTCACCACATATCCAAACCGACATCATGACCAGCAGCTTTTACAGCTGTGGCTCCAGCAAACATCAGCTGATACTAGAAATTAATATTAAATCAATTCTAACAACAGCTGATCAAGCTTAAACGTGCTGCTGTTGTTTAACGCGACATCCGCTGGTTTCCTCTTTCTGGCGCAAAGTGGGCGAGAAATAAACGAGAGAGAAAAGCCGATCAGCTGATCATTGATCAGTTTCATGATTGAAGTAGCAACAGGAGAGGGAGGGGGAGAGAATCAGAGGAGAAGAGGCAGCTGTGCAGCAAAGACACAGAATAACTCCAGCTTTGTGTCTTTTTTTAATTCTAGCTAAAGTACGGGACAAACTTTGTCTCTCTAGCTCAATATGAAACGTGTAATATTTTCTCTGAATGAGGGACCATTCCATTTTTTAAGGAGCCGTTGAATAAAATAAAGTTCACTATCAGTAGCTGTAAACTTGGTTTATATCTGACCCAGATAGACTGCAGGTCATAACTTCTTACCTGAAGTTCAGTTCACCTGACACTCGGACTGGCGGCTGCCTCGGGTCTCTCCTCCTGCCTCCCGTTTCTGTCATGCACCAGCTGGCCTCCACCACTTGCTAATGTTACTGAATCTGTGGAAGCTACACCATAGCCACCACCAAACAACCGAGTTATTTTTACACATCCACCACCTCTCATTGTTCATGCCGTTACAAAAAAAAAAAAAAAGTCATCAGCCCACTGGCAAATGCCCGGTATGCCCGATGGCCAGTCCAGCTGGCTCTCCTACCTTTGCTAACATGAGGCTCATAGCGCAGAAGCCGATGCTGCATTCACTTACACTCAGATATCTAAGCTTCACTGTGAAAACGTAATCGTATATTTGATATTTCATTGACTTTTATTGTTTTCGCTTTGGGGTGGCACCTGGGGTGGCCAGTCTGGTTGGGGGGGTGGCCTGTGCCACCCCGCTGGACACACCACAGGAACTAGAGAAGTGAAAGGGAGGGTGTTTGGGAGGATTTGAAGGATTTTTTTGACATTTCAGTTCACACTCCACGTCAGTTGGCGGCGGTAATGCACCATTTTGCTGTTTGCGAACCGCCAATATAAAGAAGAAGAAGGTCGTCCATCTCGTTGTTCTACCTGTTCGCTGAGCTCCATGGAATTTCTGTGCCAAGAGTTTTGCTTGCCCATTAAGCAGTACCAGGAAGATAATTTTCCAGACTTCACCACCATGCACATTAGCTGCGGGTCGCCACCTCCGTCAGGTTAACTGGTAAGTTTTTCATTCTCCCTGAGCAACATGGGCTGAATTTTGGGAGTCAGTTTAATTTATAGCAACAAGTTGAAACGTCAGTAGTGAATACTATACGGCACTGTCATGTTGGGAGAGCCGTATGCATGGGACCTGCTGACTTGTTGGAGTTTAATCTGCTGACAGCAATCAGCACCTGAGCTGATTTCCTGATTAGAGTGTGATGTCACGCAAAAACCGGAATTGAACTAGCTTTTTATTCTTTATTTTTATTTCTTTTAAATGAAGTTTATTGAACAGCATACAAAAAGATAACGTATACAAAAGAACACGTGTGAAAAGTTTGTCATGAGCTAGATTCGAAACCAGGCCTCCTGGTCTCAAGGCCAAACTGGTTCTCAGAATGCATGAACTAGTTTTTCAGCATCACTCTGAGACAGGATATTTCTAATTTTGGAGATGGTGCGCAAGTGTTGTTTAATACAGGGAGTGCAGAATTATTAGGCAAGTTGTACTTTTGAGGAATAATTTTATTATTGAACAACAACCATGTTCTCAATGAACCCAAAAAACTCATTAATATCAAAGCTGAATGTTTTTGGAAGTAGTTTTTAGTTTGTTTTTAGCTTTACAACAAAAAACAAATATATACCCATTTCAATTATTTATTTTTACCAGTGAAACCAATATAAACAAAACAAAAACAAATCAGCAACCAATATAGCCACCTTTCTTTGCAAGGACACTCAAAAGCCTGCCATCCATGGATTCTGTCAGTGTTTTGATCTGTTCACCATCAACATTGCGTGCAGCAGCAACCACAGCCTCCCAGACACTGTTCAGAGAGGTGTACTGTTTTCCCTCCTTGTAATGGTGAACATTTCAGAAACTTTTCAGTCACAGCTGAGCTGCAGTCTAATATGACCGTGCAGTCGGTTTCTCTTTTATACCCTTTCTTGCCAGCCACGCTGTGGAGTACTTGGAAAAATCATGTTTTTCTTGAAGGATGCAGACTTCTTCCTGTACCACTGCTTGAAGGTGGTGTCTTCCAGAAACTGGCAGTCCTCAAAGCCCGAAAAGGCCCCACAAGTTCATCTTTGATGATACCAGCCCAAACCAGTCAGACTGGAGCTCTCTGCCCTTTACCAATCCAGCCACGGGCCCATCCATCTGGTCCATAAAACCTTAGAAAAATCAGTCTTGAGATATTTCTTGGCCCAGTCTTGACGTTTCAGCTTGTGTGTCTTGTTCAGTGGTGGTCGTCTTTCAGCCTTTCTTACCTTGGCCATGTCTCTGAGTATTGCACACCTTGTGCTTTTGGGCACTCCAGTGATGTTGCAGCTCTGAAATATGGCCAAACTTAGTGACTTAGTGATGGCCCGCTTGAAGCTGACGCTCCGGAGCGTGTGTCGAAAAAAACAACACACTGGTTCAGAAGAACTGTGTTGAGGCTTGCTTCGTTTGCTTCATTACGCACGAAGTGAATCATTTGCGGGATTTGTGGAGTGTCTTGATGGTGACAGATAGCAAACCACTGATCATTCTACTGAGAGATTTGGTTCTGTTGTGTGGGAGTATTTTGAGTTGATTCTGGTCAATCGGGTGGGTTTTCCAGCTTTGTGTTCTGGCTGTTTGCTTTTGTTTTGTGGGTCTGTATTTTATCTGAAAATGGGAAAAACTTAAAATGTGAAAAATCTGCTTTTCATAATATAAATATCATTAAATAACTTCCATTTGACTCGTAACATTTAATGTTTAATGTATTTTATTTAAAAAAATAATCTTAAAATGTTAGTCTACAAAATGTGCAGCAATTTAATTTATTTATTCTCTTTAGTTGACAGTTTGTGGAGCCATAACTGCATCTCTACCAGTTTTTCTGCACTCCAGCCTAGAGCTGGGCGATATGACCCAAAATTCATATCTCGATATTTTTTAGCTGGATGGCGATATAAGATATATATCTCGATAATTTTTTTTAAGCCATAAAGTAAGAACAAAAAGAGAGTTCTTAGTCAAAGCTGTGTCCCAGATGTCACACAGGCACTTTTATTAACATACAGCATAGATGTACTTGGAAAAAAAACTACTCAAAAATAAATTAAATGCATCATGTTTTTAATTTGCAAGTTCATAAGCATTTTCCATTTCCATTTCACAATCAATTCTACCCCCAGGTCAAAAATATGTATAGGAAAATTTCCCTAATATAATATTATTTATAAATATACCCGTCTAGAGATTAAATGCATAAGTAAATGGAGGCAGGACCTCACAGCAGAAGCATACTGCATAATGTGCATTATTATATGTATGTTATATGTAACGTGGTATTTTTTTCAAAATGCATGTTCAAACAAAGAAAGTTTACTGGTCAAAATTATTTATTAAACAAATAAACTACATTTTTTAACACCAAAAAATACACGTTCAAAGCAACACAACAGCAGCCCAATATGAGACAGAGTTCCACTCTGTAGAGTGGGCTATCATTATGAAGGAGTTGGTTTTATTTTGTGGATTCAAGCTGCTCTTCATATTTTTGGCCACCAGATGTCACCAGAGAGGACTGTTGAAAAGCTTCGAGTAATGAACCGTTTTTCAATACAAGCTTCAATGCTTCCAGAAAGCTTCATTTGTCCATCACTAGCTTGACTTTTCTCAGGTCATGGGCAGTTATTTTGCGCCTTGGTTTTTCCACACACTTCTTCCGACCCTGTTGACTATTTTGAATGAAACGCTTGATTGTTCGATGATCACGCTTCAGAAGCTTTGCAATTTTAAGACTGCTGCGTCCCTCTGCAAGATATCTCACTATTGTTGACTTTTCTGAGCCTGTCAAGTCCTTCATTTTGCCAAAGGAAAGGAAGTTCTCTAATAATTATGCACACCTGATATATGCATCACCTAATATGCTTTCGAGCCTATACAGCTTGGAGTAAGACAACATGCATGAAGAGGATGATGTGGACAAAATACTCATTTGCCTAATAATTCTGCACTCCCTGTATATGACTCCAAGGTTCCTCACAGTATTACTGGAGGCCAAGATAATGCCATCTAGAGTAAGGATCTGGTTAGAACAACTCATTTAGAAAATATCAGGTTGTTCTTAGCTCTGAATTATAAAACGACTTGTGGTAACTTGCTGCTTTTAATTTTGCTGACATACAGTTAAATTATTATTTCATCCTTGAACTTTGAGATTTGTATTCCCTACAGTATGATTCAAAAAGAATAATCTAGAACCACGTTGGCTGCTCTAATATAACTGACCGTATACCCTGACTGAACACATTTGATTATGCTCAAATATGTTTGTAGTTCAATTAGAGCTGGGCGATATAAAAATTTTTCATATCACGATATGATTTTTTTCATTTCAGTCGATAACGATATATATCACGATATAAGCCAAGTAACTATATTTGTATAATTTAAATGTGCCGTTGCTCACAAGTAAAATGTGAAATAATTAGCAGCTTGTTTTAATTTAAACATGAGACTTTTTCAGATAAATAAAGGCAAATATTGCAAACTACACAAACTATTCCAAAATAGGACAAACAAAACAGACTACTAAATTGTCAATTCCACTTAGAAACAAAATATTAATTCTAAAAATAAATCTTAGTTCGTTTTACAGAAGAACAGACAAAATTGACTAACTTTTGTCAATATCAAATAAACTGAGAACTAAAAGGAAATTCTCAACCTCTCCTTGTTGTATAGCTTAGCTTTTCAAACAGTTTCAACGGTGACTTTAGTCTGACAAAAGCCGAATGTCGACTTACCGCTTTCAGTCAGAGATTGAGCATGCACTGCTTTATTGTATTTCCAGACTTGCTTTTGGCACAATTTACAGTTTTGTCAAACTTGAAATAGCCGAAATACCTTCACACTACTGAACTTCCATTCGACAATCTGGAATTGGAACCCTCATTGGGTTTTTTTCGTCGGTAACCTTCGCTCACGCTCTCGGTTGATTTTTCTCTAGTCGGCAAACTCATTTCCTTCATTACCCGGGCGGCCTGGCTGGCTGCTTCCCAAACAAATACATATGTGCGCCTTGGCACTTGTGCTGCACGTAACAAGTCACGTGACGGCGCTGCGCGCCTACTTAATTTGGATTGGCTGTTCTTTTTTTTTTTTTTTTCAAGAGGACAAGCGAGATGAGGCCTATCGCAATAGTAAAATTTTTCCATCGAGAAAAAGTTATTTCGCAATATATATCGTTATCCTTCTATTGCCCAGCTCTAAGTTCAATTATAATATGGATCATTATTGTTTAGCAGACACTAACTGCAAAACTGAGTATCCCAGACACCGGGGGCGAAACTGAGCAATGAAGAAAAGCAGCAAATCTAAACAAACTGGAACTTTTTACTGTTTCTGTAATGAATGAGCTGATCAATAATCCTGATCAATGGTTTTTCATGCTTGCAGGAGGAGTAGTCTTGCCGTGAAGTCACAAGAAGATAGAGGCATGCATCTGGAGAGAGGACGAGGTGGGTAGAATTTTCTTTCTCTGCACTCGCATCTCCAGCGTGCCCGCGTTAGCGCACATTCAGCGAGCCTCCAGTGAACCTCCAGCGAGCCTCCAGCGAGCCCGGGATCGTTGGGGATCGTTGGAGTCAAACTGGAGGTGCGCTTGTGCCTCTCCAGCGAGCCCGCATTGATGCCTCTCCAGCGTATCCGCGATGACGCCTCTCCAGCGAGCCCGCGATGACGCCTCTCCAGCGAGCCCGCGATGACGCGCCTCCAGCGAGCCCGCGATGACGCCTCTCCAGCGAGCCCGCGATGACGCCTCTCCAGCGGGCCCGCGATGACGCCTCTCCAGCGGGCCCGCGATGATGCGCCTCCAGCGGGCCCGCGTTGACACAGCTCCAGCGAGCCTCCAGTGACCCTCCAGCGATCCCGGGGTCGCTGGAGTCAAACTGGAGGTGCGCTTGTGTCTCCAGCGGGCCCGCGTTGACGCCTCTCCAGCGGGCCCGCGTTGACGCCTCTCCAGCGGGCCCGCGTTGACGCCTCTCCAGCGGGCCCGCGTTGACGCGTCTGCAGCGTGCCCGCGTTGACGCGTCTGCAGCGTGCCCGCTTTAACAAGCCTGCGACAAAAGAAGTTCTCTCACTCAGAGGAGTCTCTGACTTTCTCTTTGTTTTCTTTTAGTTATCAACACAGACTCTGATGATGAACAACCTCATGTAAAAGTACCAGGTATGGAATATTTTAATGTTAAGTGTGTTTTTGTGTCTGTGTGTGAGAAGATTAATCTTTTTTTAACCAGGACATGTCCTGGTTAGGGACATGCCTCCTGCACATATTAAACAAATATGTAAGACTGCTTTCTTTGTGCAACATTTCTAAAGTTAGAAATATCCTGTCTTAGAGTGATGCTGAAAAACTAGTTGATGCATTTATTACTTCCAGGCTGGACTACTGTGATTCATTATTATCAGGATGTCCTAAAACTCCCTGAAAAGCCTTCAGTTAATCCAAAGAGAGACAAGAGAGCACATTTCTGCTGACATACACTTAAATTATTATTTCATCCTTGAACTTTGAGATTTGTATTCCCTACAGTATGATTCAAAAAGAATAATCTAGAACCACGTTGGCTGCTCTAATATAACTGACCGTATACCCTGACTGAACACATTTGATTATGCTCAAATATGTTTGTAGTTCAATTAGAGCTGGGCGATATAAAATTTTTTTCATATCACGATATGATTTTTTTCATTTCAGTCGATAACGATATATATCACGATATAAGCCAAGTAACTATATTTGTATAATTTAAATGTGCCGTTGCTCACAAGTAAAATGTGAAATAATTAGCAGCTTGTTTTAATTTAAACATGAGACTTTTTCAGATAAATAAAGGCAAATATTGCAAACTACACAAACTATTCCAAAATAGGACAAACAAAACAGACTACTAAATTGTCAATTCCACTTAGAAACAAAATATTAATTCTAAAAATAAATCTTAGTTCGTTTTACAGAAGAACAGACAAAATTGACTAACTTTTGTCAATATCAAATAAACTGAGAACTAAAAGGAAATTCTCAACCTCTCCTTGTTGTATAGCTTAGCTTTTCAAACAGTTTCAACGGTGACTTTAGTCTGACAAAAGCCGAATGTCGACTTACCGCTTTCAGTCAGAGATTGAGCATGCACTGCTTTATTGTATTTCCAGACTTGCTTTTGGCACAATTTACAGTTTTTGTCAAACTTGAAATAGCCGAAATACCTTCACACTACTGAACTTCCATTCGACAATCTGGAATTGGAACCCTCATTGGGTTTTTTTCGTCGGTAACCTTCGCTCACGCTCTCGGTTGATTTTTCTCTAGTCGGCAAACTCATTTCCTTCATTACCCGGGCGGCCCGGCTGGCTGCTTCCCAAACAAATACATATGTGCGCCTTGGCACTTGTGCTGCACGTAACAAGTCACGTGACGTGACGCTGCGGCGCTACTTAATTTGGATTGGCTGTTCTTTTTTTTTTTTTTTTTTTTCAAGAGGACAAGCGAGATGAGGCCTATCGCAATAGTAAAATTTTTCCATCGAGAAAAAGTTATTTCGCAATATATATCGTTATCCTTCTATTGCCCAGCTCTAAGTTCAATTATAATATGGATCATTATTGTTTAGCAGACACTAACTGCAAAACTGAGTATCCCAGACACCGGGGCGAAACTGAGCAATGAAGAAAAGCAGCAAATCTAAACAAACTGGAACTTTTTACTGTTTCTGTAATGAATGAGCTGATCAATAATCCTGATCAATGGTTTTTCATGCTTGCAGGAGGAGTAGTCTTGCCATGAAGTCACAAGAAGATAGAGGCATGCATCTGGAGAGAGGACGAGGTGGGTAGAATTTTCTTTCTCTGCACTCGCATCTCCAGCGTGCCCGCGTTAGCGCACATTCAGCGAGCCTCAGTGAACCTCCAGCGAGCCTCCAGCGAGCCCGGGATCGTTGGGGATCGTTGGAGTCAAACTGGAGGTGCGCTTGTGCCTCTCAGCGAGCCCGCATTGATGCCTCTCCAGCGTATCCGCGATGACGCCTCTCCAGCGAGCCCGCGATGACGCCTCTCCAGCGAGCCCGCGATGACGCGCCTCCAGCGAGCCCGCGATGACGCGCCTCCAGCGAGCCCGCGATGACGCGCCTCCAGCGAGCCCGCGATGACGCCTCTCCAGCGGGCCCGCGATGACGCCTCTCCAGCGGGCCCGCGCGGCGATGCGCCTCAGCGGGCCCGCGTTGACACAGCTCCAGCGAGCCTCCAGTGACCCTCCAGCGATCCCGGGTCGCTGGAGTCAAACTGAGGTGCGCTTGTGTCTCCAGCGGGCCCGCGACGCCTCTCCAGCGGGGCCCGCGTTGACGCCTCTCCAGCGGGCCCGCGTTGACGCCTCTCCAGCGGGCCCGCGTTGACGCCTCTCCAGCGGGCCCGCGTTGACGCGTCTGCAGCGTGCCCGCTTTAACAAGCCTGCGACAAAAGAAGTTCTCTCACTCAGAGGAGTCTCTGACTTTCTCTTTGTTTTCTTTTAGTTATCAACACAGACTCTGATGATGAACAACCTCATGTAAAAGTACCAGGTATGGAATATTTTAATGTTAAGTGTGTTTTGTGTCTGTGTGTGAGAAGATTAATCTTTTTAACCAGGACATGTCCTGGTTAGGACATGCCTCCTGCACATATTAAACAAATATGTAAGACTGCTTTCTTTGTGCAACATTTCTAAAGTTAGAAATATCCTGTCTTAGAGTGATGCTGAAAAACTAGTTGATGCATTTATTACTTCCAGGCTGGACTACTGTGATTCATTATTATCAGGATGTCCTAAAAACTCCCTGAAAAGCCTTCAGTTAATCCAAAGAGAGACAAGAGAGAGCACATTTCTGCTGACATACACTTAAATTATTATTTCATCCTTGAACTTTGAGATTTGTATTCCCTACAGTATGATTCAAAAAGAATAATCTAGAACCACGTTGGCTGCTCTAATATAACTGACCGTATACCCTGACTGAACACATTTGATTATGCTCAAATATGTTTGTAGTTCAATTAGAGCTGGGCGATATAAAATTTTTTCATATCACGATATGATTTTTTTCATTTCAGTCGATAACGATATATATCACGATATAAGCCAAGTAACTATATTTGTATAATTTAAATGTGCCGTTGCTCACAAGTAAAATGTGAAATAATTAGCAGCTTGTTTTAATTTAAACATGAGACTTTTTCAGATAAATAAAGGCAAATATTGCAAACTACACAAACTATTCCAAAATAGGACAAACAAAACAGACTACTAAATTGTCAATTCCACTTAGAAACAAAATATTAATTCTAAAAATAAATCTTAGTTCGTTTTTCAGAAGAACAGACAAAATTGACTAACTTTTGTCAATATCAAATAAACTGAGAACTAAAAAGGAAATTCTCAACCTCTCCTTGTTGTATAGCTTAGCTTTTCAAACAGTTTCAACGGTGACTTTAGTCTGACAAAAGCCGAATGTCGACTTACCGCTTTCAGTCAGAGATTGAGCATGCACTGCTTTATTGTATTTCCAGACTTGCTTTTGGCACAATTTACAGTTTTTGTCAAACTTGAAATAGCCGAAATACCTTCACACTACTGAACTTCCATTCGACAATCTGGAATTGGAACCCTCATTGGGTTTTTTTTTTGTGGGTAACCTTCGCTCACGCTCTCGGTTGATTTTTCTCTAGTCGGCAAACTCATTTCCTTCATTACCCGGGCGGCCCGGCTGGCTGCTTCCCAAACAAATACATATGTGCGCCTTGGCACTTGTGCTGCACGTAACAAGTCACGTGACGTGACGCTGCGGCGCTACTTAATTTGGATTGGCTGTTCTTTTTTTTTTTTTTTTTTTTTTTTCAAGAGGACAAGCGAGATGAGGCCTATCGCAATAGTAAAATTTTTCCATCGAGAAAAGTTATTTCAATATATATATCGTTATCCTTCTATTGCCCAGCTCTAAGTTCAATTATAATATGGATCATTATTGTTTAGCAGACACTAACTGCAAAACTGAGTATCCCAGACACCGGGGGCGAAACTGAGCAATGAAGAAAAGCAGCAAATCTAAACAAACTGGAACTTTTTACTGTTTCTGTAATGAATGAGCTGATCAATAATCCTGATCAATGGTTTTTCATGCTTGCAGGAGGAGTAGTCTTGCCGTGAAGTCACAAGAAGATAGAGGCATGCATCTGGAGAGAGGACGAGGTGGGTAGAATTTTCTTTCTCTGCACTCGCATCTCCAGCGTGCCAGCGTTAAGCGCACATTCAGCGAGCCTCAGTGAACCTCCAGCGAGCCTCCAGCGAGCCCGGATCGTTGGGGATCGTTGGAGTCAAACTGGAGGTGCGCTTGTGCCTCCAGCGAGCCCGCATTGATGCCTCTCCAGCGTATCCGCGATGGCGCCTCTCCAGCGAGCCCGCGATGGCGCCTCCAGCGAGCCCGCGATGACGCCTCTCCAGCGAGCCCGCGATGACGCCTCTCCAGCGAGCCCGCGATGACGCCTCTCCAGCGAGCCCGCGATGACGCCTCTCCAGCGGGCCCGCGATGACGCCTCTCCAGCGGGCCCGCGATGATGCGCCTCCAGCGGGCCCGCGTTGACACAGCTCCAGCGAGCCTCCAGTGACCCTCCAGCGATCCCGGGTCGCTGGAGTCAAACTGAGGTGCGCTTGTGTCCAGCGGGCCCGCGTTGGCGCCTCTCCAGCGGGCCCGCGTTGACGCCTCTCCAGCGGGCCCGCGTTGACGCTTTTCCAGCGGGCTTGCGTTGACGCGCCTGCAGCGTGCCCGCGACGCCAGCGTCTGCAGCGTGCCCGCTTTTTAACAAGCCTGCGACAAAAGAAGTTCTCTCACTCAGAGGAGTCTCTGACTTTCTCTTTGTTTTCTTTTAGTTATCAACACAGACTCTGATGATGAACAACCTCATGTAAAAGTACCAGGTATGGAATATTTTAATGTTAAGTGTGTTTTTGTGTCTGTGTGTGAGAAGATTAATCTTTTTAACCAGGACATGTCCTGGTTAGGGACATGCCTCCTGCACATATTAAACAAATATGTAAGACTGCTTTCTTTGTGCAACATTTCTAAAGTTAGAAATATCCTGTCTTAGAGTGATGCTGAAAAACTAGTTGATGCATTTATTACTTCCAGGCTGGACTACTGTGATTCATTATTATCAGGATGTCCTAAAACTCCCTGAAAAGCCTTCAGTTAATCCAAAGAGAGACAAGAGAGAGCACATTTCTGCTGACATACACTTAAATTATTATTTCATCCTTGAACTTTGAGATTTGTATTCCCTACAGTATGATTCAAAAGAATAATCTAGAACCACGTTGGCTGCTCTAATATAACTGACCGTATACCCTGACTGAACACATTTGATTATGCTCAAATATGTTTGTAGTTCAATTAGAGCTGGGCGATATAAAATTTTTTCATATCACGATATGATTTTTTTCATTTCAGTCGATAACGATATATATCACGATATAAGCCAAGTAACTATATTTGTATAATTTAAATGTGCCGTTGCTCACAAGTAAAATGTGAAATAATTAGCAGCTTGTTTTAATTTAAACATGAGACTTTTTCAGATAAATAAAGGCAAATATTGCAAACTACACAAACTATTCCAAAATAGGACAAACAAAACAGACTACTAAATTGTCAATTCCACTTAGAAACAAAATATTAATTCTAAAATAAATCTTAGTTCGTTTTTCAGAAGAACAGACAAAATTGACTAACTTTTGTCAATATCAAATAAACTGAGAACTAAAAGGAAATTCTCAACCTCTCCTTGTTGTATAGCTTAGCTTTTCAAACAGTTTCAACGGTGACTTTAGTCTGACAAAAGCCGAATGTCGACTTACCGCTTTCAGTCAGAGATTGAGCATGCACTGCTTTATTGTATTTCCAGACTTGCTTTTGGCACAATTTACAGTTTTTGTCAAACTTGAAATAGCCGAAATACCTTCACACTACTGAACTTCCATTCGACAATCTGGAATTGGAACCCTCATTGGGTTTTTTTTTGTCGGTAACCTTCGCCACGCTCTCGGTTGATTTTTCTCTAGTCGGCAAACTCATTTCCTTCATTACCCGGGCGGCCCGGCTGGCTGCTTCCCAAACAAATACATATGTGCGCCTTGGCACTTGTGCTGCACGTAACAAGTCACGTGACGGACGCTGCGGCGCTACTTAATTTGGATTGGCTGTTCTTTTTTTTTTTTTTTTTTTTTCAAGAGGACAAGCGAGATGAGGCCTATCGCAATAGTAAAATTTTTCCATCGAGAAAAGTTATTTCGCAATATATATCATTATCCTTCTATTGCCCAGCTCTAAGTTCAATTATAATATGGATCATTATTGTTTAGCAGACACTAACTGCAAAACTGAGTATCCCAGACACCGGGGGCGAAACTGAGCAATGAAGAAAAGCAGCAAATCTAAACAAACTGGAACTTTTTACTGTTTCTGTAATGAATGAGCTGATCAATAATCCTGATCAATGGTTTTCATGCTTGCAGGAGGAGTAGTCTTGCCGTGAAGTCACAAGAAGATAGAGGCATGCATCTGGAGAGAGGGACGAGGGGGTAGAATTTTCTTTCTCTGCACTCGCATCTCCAGCGTGCCAGCGTTAGCGCACATTCAGCGAGCCTCCAGTGAACCTCCAGCGAGCCTCCAGCGAGCCCGGGATCGTTGGGGATCGTTGGAGTCAAACTGGAGGTGCGCTTGTGCCTCTCCAGCGTATCCGCGATGACGCCTCTCCAGCGTATCCGCGATGACGCCTCTCCAGCGAGCCCGCGATGACGCCTCTCCAGCGGGCCCGCGATGATGCGCCTCCAGCGGGCCCGCGTTGACACAGCTCCAGCGAGCCTCCAGTGACCCTCCAGCGATCCCGGGGTCGCTGGAGTCAAACTGGAGGTGCGCTTGTGTCTCCAGCGGGCCCGCGTTGACGCCTTTCCAGCGGGCCCGCGTTGACGCGTCTGCAGCGGGCCCGCTTTAACAAGCCTGCGACAAAAGAAGTTCTCTCACTCAGAGGAGTCTCTGACTTTCTCTTTGTTTTCTTTTAGTTATCAACACAGACTCTGATGATGAACAACCTCATGTAAAAGTACCAGGTATGGAATATTTTAATGTTAAGTGTGTTTTTGTGTCTGTGTGTGAGAAGATTAATCTTTTTTTAACCAGGACATGTCCTGGTTAGGGACATGCCTCCTGCACATATTAAACAAATATGTAAGACTGCTTTCTTTGTGCAACATTTCTAAAGTTAGAAATATCCTGTCTTAGAGTGATGCTGAAAAACTAGTTGATGCATTTATTACTTCCAGGCTGGACTACTGTGATTCATTATTATCAGGATGTCCTAAAAACTCCCTGAAAAGCCTTCAGTTAATCCAAAGAGAGACAAGAGAGAGCACATTTCTGCTGACATACACTTAAATTATTATTTCATCCTTGAACTTTGAGATTTGTATTCCTACAGTATGATTCAAAAAGAATAATCTAGAACCACGTTGGCTGCTCTAATATAACTGACCGTATACCCTGACTGAACACATTTGATTATGCTCAAATATGTTTGTAGTTCAATTAGAGCTGGGCGATATAAAATTTTTTCATATCACGATATGATTTTTTTCATTTCAGTCGATAACGATATATATCACGATATAAGCCAAGTAACTATATTTGTATAATTTAAATGTGCCGTTGCTCACAAGTAAAATGTGAAATAATTAGCAGCTTGTTTTAATTTAAACATGAGACTTTTTCAGATAAATAAAGGCAAATATTGCAAACTACACAAACTATTCCAAAATAGGACAAACAAAACAGACTACTAAATTGTCAATTCCACTTAGAAACAAAATATTAATTCTAAAAATAAATCTTAGTTCGTTTTTCAGAAGAACAGACAAAATTGACTAACTTTTGTCAATATCAAATAAACTGAGAACTAAAAGGAAATTCTCAACCTCTCCTTGTTGTATAGCTTAGCTTTTCAAACAGTTTCAACGGTGACTTTAGTCTGACAAAAGCCGAATGTCGACTTACCGCTTTCAGTCAGAGATTGAGCATGCACTGCTTTATTGTATTTCCAGACTTGCTTTTGGCACAATTTACAGTTTTTGTCAAACTTGAAATAGCCGAAATACCTTCACACTACTGAACTTCCATTCGACAATCTGGAATTGGAACCCTCATTGGGTTTTTTTCGTCGGTAACCTTCGCTCACGCTCTCGGTTGATTTTTCTCTAGTCGGCAAACTCATTTCCTTCATTACCCGGGCGGCCCGGCTGGCTGCTTCCCAAACAAATACATATGTGCGCCTTTGGCACTTGTGCTGCACGTAACAAGTCACGTGACGTGGCGCTGCGGCGCTACTTAATTTGGATTGGCTGTTCTTTTTTTTTTTTTTTTTTTTTTCAAGAGGACAAGCGAGATGAGGCCTATCGCAATAGTAAAATTTTTCCATCGAGAAAAGTTATTTCAAGAATATATATCGTTATCCTTCTATTGCCCAGCTCTAAGTTCAATTATAATATGGATCATTATTGTTTAGCAGACACTAACTGCAAAACTGAGTATCCCAGACACCGGGGGCGAAACTGAGCAATGAAGAAAAGCAGCAAATCTAAACAAACTGGAACTTTTTACTGTTTCTGTAATGAATGAGCTGATCAATAATCCTGATCAATGGTTTTTCATGCTTGCAGGAGGAGTAGTCTTGCCGTGAAGTCACAAGAAGATAGAGGCATGCATCTGGAGAGAGGACGAGGGGGGTAGAATTTTCTTTCTCTGCACTCGCATCTCCAGCGTGCCCGCGTTAGCGCACATTCAGCGAGCCTCCAGTGAACCTCCAGCGAGCCTCCAGCGAGCCCGGGATCGTTGGGGATCGTTGGAGTCAAACTGGAGGTGCGCTTGTGCCTCTCCAACGAGCCCGCATTGATGCCTCTCCAGCGAGCCCGCGATGACGCCTCTCCAGCGGGCCCGCGATGATGCGCCTCTCCAGCGGGCCCGCGTTGACACAGCTCCAGCGAGCCTCCAGTGACCCTCCAGCGATCCCGGGGTCGCTGGAGTCAAACTGGAGGTGCGCTTGTGTCTCCAGCGGGCCCGCGTTGACGCCTTTCCAGCGGGCCCGCGTTGACGCGTCTGCAGCGGGCCCGCGTTGACGCGTCTGCAGCGTGCCCGCTTTAACAAGCCTGCGACAAAAGAAGTTCTCTCACTCAGAGGAGTCTCTGACTTTCTCTTTGTTTTCTTTTAGTTATCAACACAGACTCTGATGATGAACAACCTCATGTAAAATCCCCCTGTTAAATCTAGAATTCAAAATCCTGCTCCTCATATACAAGGTCTTAAAGAATCAGGCCCCATCTTATCTTAATGACCTTGTAGTACCTATTAGAGCACTGACCGCCGCAGTCCGACTGTCTCTGACCGCCTCCGTCTCTGACCGCCGCAGTCTGACTGTCTCTGACCGCCGCCGTCTCTGACCTCCGCAGTACGACAGTCTCTGACCGCCGCCGTCTCTGACCACCGCCGTCTCTGACCACCGCAGTCTGACAGTCTCAGACCGCCGCCGTCTCTGACCGCCGCCGTCTTTAACTGCCGCAGTCTTGACAGTCTCTAACGCCGCCGTCTCTGACAATCTCTGACCTCCACCATCTCTGACAGTCATTTACCGTCGCCATCTCTGACCGCCGCAGTCTGACACTCTCAGACCGCCGCCGTCTTTAACCGCCGCCGTCTTTCACCTCCGCAGACTGACTGTCTTTGACCGCCGCCGTCTCTGACCGCCGCAGTCCGACAGTCTTTGACCGCCGCCGTCTCTGACTGCCGCAGTCTGACAGTCTTTGACCGCCGCCGTCTCTAACCGCCGCTGTCTCTGACAATCTCTGACCTCCACCGTCTCTGACAGCCACCGTTTCTTACAGTCTTTGACCGCCGCCATCTCTGACCGCCGCAGTCCGACAGTCTTTGACCGCCGCCGTCTTTGTCAGTCTTTGACCGTCTTTGACCGTCTTCGGCCGCCTTCGGCCGCCGTCTCTGACCGCCGCCGTCCGACAGTCTCTGACCGCCACCGTCTCTGACCGCCGCAGTCTGACAGTCTCTGTCCGCCGCCGTCTGACAGTCTCTGTCCGCCGCCGTCTCTGACCTCCGCAGTCTGACAGTCTCTGTCCGCCGCCGTCTCTGACCGCCGCAGTCTGACAGTCTTTGACCTCCGCCGTCTCTGACCGCCGCAGTCTGACTGTCTCTGACCGCCGCCGTCTCTGACCGCCGCCGTCTTTCACCTCCGCAGACTGACTGTCTCTGACCGCCGCAGTCCGACAGTCTTTGACCGCCGCCGTCTCTAACCGCCGCCGTCTCTGACAATCTCTGACCTCCACCGTCTCTGACAGCCACCGTTTCTTACAGTCTCTGACCGCCGCAGTCCGACAGTCTCTGACCGCCGCCGTCTCTGACCGCCGCCGTCTGACAGTCTTTGACCGCCGCCGTCTTTGACCGCCACAGTCTGACAGTCTCTGACCGCCGCAGTCTCTGACTGCCGCCGTCTGACAGTCTCTGTCCGCAGTCTGACAGTCTTTGACCGCTGCCGTCTCTGACAGCCACCGTTTCTTACAGTCTCTGACCGCCGCAGTCCGACAGTCTCTGACCGCCGCCGTCTCTGACCGCCGCAGTCTGACAGTCTTTGACCGCCGACGTCTCTGACCACCGCAGTCCGACAGTCTCTGACCGCCGACGTCTTTGACCACCGGAGTCTCTGACCGCCGCAGTCTGACAGTCTCTGTCCGCCGCCGTCTCTGACCTCCGCAGTCCGACACTCTCTGACCGCCGCCGTCTTTGACAATCTCTGACCTCCACCGTCTCTGACCGCCGCCATCTCTGACCGCCGCCGTCTCTGACCACCGCAGTCTGACAGTCTCAGACCGCCGCCGTCTCTGACCGCCGCCGTCTTTAACTGCCGCAGTCTTGACAGTCTCTAACGCCGCCGTCTCTGACAATCTCTGACCTCCACCATCTCTGACAGTCATTTACCGTCGCCATCTCTGACCGCCGCAGTCTGACACTCTCAGACCGCCGCCGTCTTTAACCGCCGCCATCTTTCACCTCCGCAGACTGACTGTCTTTGACCGCCGCCGTCTCTGACCGCCGCAGTCCGACAGTCTTTGACCGCCGCCGTCTCTGACCGCCGCAGTCCGACAGTCTTTGACCGCCGCCGTCTTTGTCAGTCTTTGACCGTCTTTGACCGCCTTCGGCCGCCGTCTCTGACCGCCACCGTCTCTGACCGCCGCAGTCTGACAGTCTATGACTGCCGCAGTCTGACAGTCTCTGTCCGCCGCCATCTCTGACCTCCGCAGTCTGACAGTCTCTGTCCGCCGCCGTCTCTGACCGCCGCAGTCTGACAGTCTTTGACCTCCGCCGTCTCTGACCGCCGCAGTCTGACTGTCTCTGACCGCCGCCGTCTCTGACCGCCGCAGTCCGACAGTCTTTGACCGCCGCCGTCTCTGACAGCCACCGTTTCTTACAGTCTTTGACGGCCGCCGTCTTTAACCGCCGCCGTCTTTCACCTCCGCAGTCTGACAGTCTCTGACCGCCGCCGTCTCTGACCGCCGCAGTCTGACAGTCTTTGACCGCCGCCGTCTCTAACCGCCGCCGTCTCTGACAATCTCTGACCTCCACCGTCTCTGACAGCCACCGTTTCTTACAGTCTTTGACCGCCGCCATCTCTGACCGCCGCAGTCCGACAGTCTTTGACCGCCGCCGTCTCTGACCGCCGCAGTCCGACAGTCTTTGACCGCCGCCATCTTTGTCAGTCTTTGACCGTCTTCGGCCGCCTTCGGCCGCCGTCTCTGACCGCCGCAGTCCGACAGTCTTTGACCGCCGCCGTATCTGACCGCTGCAGTCTGACTGTCTCTGACCGCCGCCGTCTTTGACCTCCGCAGACTGACTGTCTCTGACTGCCACCGTCTCTGACCGCCGCCGTCTCTGACCGCCGCAGTCCGACAGTCTCTGACCGCCGCAGTCTGACAGTCTCTGACCGCCGCCGTCTTTGACCTCCGCAGACTGACTGTCTCTGACTGCCGCCGTCTCTGTCCGCCGCAGTCCGACAGTCTCTGACCGCCGCCGTCTCTGACCGCCGCAGTCTGTCCGCCGCAGTCCGACAGTCTCTGACCGCCGCCGTCTTTGACCGCCACAGTCTGACAGTCTCTGACTGCCGCAGTCTTGACAGTCTCTGACCGCTGCCGTCTCTGACCGCCGCCGTCCGACAGTCTTTGACCGCCGCCGTCTGACAGTCGTCCCCAACTCTCTGTGAATGGTACTCATGGCCATTGATCAGTGGGTTTTGGTCATGAGAATTTGCATAATTATGATTAAAGAACTGACCTCCCAGCCCGTTGTTCCTTCCGTGGGCTGGTTTCAGTCATTATGCAAATGTACTGTTTATAAGGTTGGGGAAACCTGCAGTCAGCTGAGACTGAAGAAGTCACCTGCCACAAAACGCTACATCCAGATGAACAAATTCAACTTTTGGAGATTTACTTTACTGGATGATTGAACATGTATCAAGAAGATTGGCCAGCTAAGACAGCTGGGTCTAGAGATGCTTTTTAAGTAAAGGTTTAACTACAGCCAGCTTGAAGGCCTGTGGTACATAGCCGATTATTAGAGATAGGATAGGTTGATCATATTTAAGATTGAAGCATTAATTAATGGCAGGACTTCTTTGAGCAGTTTTGTAGGAATGGGGTCTAAAAGACACGTTGATGGTTTGGAGGTATTAATTATTGATCAGTTGGAGAAAAAGAGTCTAACTTAGCATCAATGGTACTAAAAGTAGCTGTAGATAATATTACATCTGTGGGATGATTATTGGTAATTTTTTCTGTAATGATAAAAATTTTATTTGTGAAGAAATTAATGAAGTCATTACTAGTTAACGTTAAAGGGATGGTTGGACAGTGCTGAAGAGAAACCTGGGCTTGTTCTTATTGTCTTCAATCAGTGACGAATAGTAAGATGTTCTGGCTTTACGGAGGGCTTTCTTAGCAACTCTGACTGACCCACTTACACTTCTGATGGATCAGGAATTAATTTTTACAGGTTCATTTTCTGCAGGCAGGTTTCTGAGAGAGCGTTCCATAGATGGATACATAAAAAAAATGAAAAATTACATGTATGCGCTAACTTTCTAAACATGTAACAAACACATTTATGTCGGCCTTGGCTCATTAGTTCTTGTCTTTAAATGAACTTTGTGTGTGTTTCACGTACTGCACTTTCAAAGACTGAATGAACCAGCATTGCAGCCAGGGAAGGTTGAAGCCGCCCACTGCACCTGTATGGCCGGAGTCGTGGAGACCTGCAGCCATGTCGCTGCTCCTCTGTTTAGCAACAGTGAGGATCCGTGGCACAAGGACTGTTACAGATTAACCTGCATGCTGGGTTTTGCTGGGTAATATGACCAAGATACAGCCAGAGGTTGGCCATAAGATGGACTTCTCCTCTTCAGCTGCCCAAAAAAAGGCTCTTGATCAAAACATAAATAGACCATCCGTGTTGCCAGGTAAAAGGAGCCGTGCTATTGGATACTTTGCTGGAACACAGTAAAGCTGTGGGTCGTGGGAATGACCCATAATGTTTTATCTAGGGATCTAGATTTATGCCTGTAGTGCACTGCCATGTAAATAATTTGCATTTACTGAATATGTACAGACTGAGTCCCACTGTTCAAAAGTTGAATAAAGAAACAAACTAATTTTTGCCTTTTTTTTTTTTATTAAAACCACTTTATAGAACAATCACATCAGTTACAATGTAGAATCCATGTCATTTATACAGGGAGTGCAGAATTATTAGGCAACTTAACAAAAACCAAATATATACCCATTTCAATTATTTGTTTTTACCAGTGAAACCAATATAACATCTCCACATTCACCTTGTAGTACCATATCACCCTATTAGAGCACTTCGCTCTCACACTGCAGGCCTACTTGTTGTTCCTAGAGTATTTAAAAGTAGAATGGGAGGCAGAGCCTTCAGTTTTCAGGCCCCTCTTCTGTGGAACCAGCTTCCAGTTTAGATTCAGGAGACAGACACCATCTCTACTTTCAAGATTAGGCTTAAAACTTTCCTTTTTGCTAAAGCATATAGTATGCATTTGAAGTACACTTTGAATTGGGACAGCCATCGTCGCGTGGCGGTGACGTACTCGCACTTGAAATGCGTACTTCAAGCGTGCATACCCTGAATTGGGACACAGCCTCAATATGCGTACTTGTGCGTACTTGCGTTCTCGTGTACTCGTGTTACGTCATCAGTCGGAGACCAAGTACTGTTCCAATTCGAAGTACGCATCAAGCCGAGAACGCGAAAAAGTCCCGGATGTGTTCTCGCTCCGCCCGTTTTATCGAGCATGCATCGGTGTGGTACAGCTAAATATCCCAGAATGCATTTCGTCCAAAACTCAACAGCAGACTCCCGGCACATCGTTTTCAACCCCCCCCCTCCGCTCGCGGACTTCTCACTACTCAGGTTAAAGAAACCCCAGCAGCTGTCTATAGTATTGAGTGTCCACTAGAATAGAAATAAAAGCGTTCTAACATCTCACCTGCTTGTTTTTATTAAGGTATGTACACGTATGTACATGTACACTATTTTTATTAATAGAGGTTTCACTACTGAGGTTAAACATGATATATAAGTCACTTAGATCACTTCTAAATGTTAATGTTTGGTTTATTTCAGTGTTTTATTTGTTCCTGAGTAAACCGGTTTGGCTGTGATTACAGTTAAGCTTCATAACATGTTACTCACAGTTACATTAAGAGGGGACGGCAGTAAAAACTCCGGACCTGTGACATCATCACGTACGCAGGTGTTCCAATTGTACAAATCGCGAGTCCGTGCTCGCGTTCTCGGCGGGTACGTACTCCTGTGCGTTCTCGGCGAGTACGTACTCGCGTACTTGAGAATTGAGAAACGGCCCCTGAATTGGGACACAGCCTAAGTGTGAAGTCTGCAGCTCTGAAGCATGTGACACACCCACATACTAACCTTTAACCTTTACCCAGACCCAGCACACTTTTAAAAAAAAACAACTGTATTTGACAAAACTACAAGAGCAGTAGCACAATGATTACATAACACATATACAGTACCAAACTTAAACACAGAAGAAGGAAAATAGTTCCAAAATGACGAAGAAGGAGAAAAAAGCAAAGCTTTGTATCAAGTACCCGTTTGAATGTTGAACTGAGAGCAGATTAATAACGTCTGAACTGCTTTATGATCAGAGGAAAGTTTGATAGTGTCAGTATAGTTGTGCATTTCCATCATGACAGTGAGGACATGGGTCTCTGTTCAGATGATAGAGACGAGTTTATGCTGTTGTCCTGATGTGGTCCAGATAAGACGCCGTTCCAAAACCACTGAGAATCACGTTTTATAGCATCTCTTTTATAAAAATGTGTGAAGTGTGAGCACGGCTAAAATAAATGAACAGACTCGTGTGTGACATCACGAGTGTTTTTAGGACACCTTTGGTAGGACACACCTGTGGACATGTTTAAAGATGAGGTGATTCCAACAGAAGACTGTATATGGTTAGAAACAGGATACCCCAGGAACAGAGCTCTGACCTCTTCACCTACAGCAGAGCAGGCGTGAGAGCAGGAGGGTGCTGATCCAGTCTGGGCCCGTGATGAAACACTGATTTTAGATGAGACGCACCAAAGACATGTTCCCAGGAGTTACAGTAAGGTGACGAGGTGTTCTTTAATTCTTGATAATTAAACATATAACTGTCTATAACAGTCGGTCTATCACAAGGAGTGTTTCAGAACACAGAATTGTGATTTTTGCGAACCTGACGATGAAAACCTGAGAGCTTAAAATACATTTTGTCAACATCATAATTACAAACAAGACATTAGTTTAAGCCTGCGATTTTAGAAAGGATATGAAGAGGATGACATCACACATACTTGTAGAAACCTGCATAATTGTTGAATCCAGCCAACCTTAAATGTGTCGTTTAGAAAGGAGAAAGAAAGAAAGTTAAGAGCAGTGTTCTCATAAGAGTTCATTATTGAAGATTTCTTTACATAATGAGTTTGATTCTTCCAAAGCTGAAGAGTCGGTGATTCATTCCCACCTATAAAGCCACGGCAGGATAAGCTCACCTGGCGATGCTCTCTGCCTCTCAGAGACTGATCCTTCATGATCACTGATTAAAATGGTTTTTTCGATTATAGGGTTGAAGTTTAATAAGCCTCGTCTTTGTTAATATTTAGAATTGTACCTAAGTATGAAATCTCATTGTTAACAGGAACATTAATATCTGAACAATATTTAATTGGCATTAATTCGCATTTATTGCAGCACCACACAGATCACATGCAGCTTTAGTTTGTACAGCACAAAGCACAGCAGCTTGAGACAGCACAGGGAACCTAAAAGAAGCATTTTTAGAGACAGCCCTGCACTGAGTTTGTTACCGTGGAAACGACCCCTGAACTGGAAAACGAAAGTGCAGAAGTTAAAGGTTGGAGCCGAGTCCTGCAGGTTTCGGTGCACTGGCAGCAGGGGGCGCACTCACTTATCCAGATAATCTGTTTCACTAACAGATCAGACAGCACCTGAACATGACACTCTGACGTTCATCATGCTTTACTTCTCCTCCTCCTCCTCTCTGACCTTCATCACAGACTCAGTTACATGATGGAAAATAACACCTGATCTGACTCACACACACTTTGCTCCGCCCACTGCTTCACCTGGAGAACAGGTATCAGTTACCGATGCCTTCAAGAGCCTCTGGAAATCAAACAGTCAGCATTAAAGGAAGCGCTCAGACATATTCAGTCTCTCCACCTTTCAGAGATGCCTGCCTTTACTTCAGCGTGATGGAGCTGACTCCCAAAAATATATACTGAAACCTCAGCAGCTCCATCAGGAGGTCAGGGCAAACAGTTTTATGTAGGAACTATTTTCTTTCTACCAAACTACACCGTCTCACTGTCTATCTGCTGTACCAGGTGACAGGTGGAAACGCTGACTTGTGTTTTTAATCGAAACGAATGAGCGGAGATCAGATGAGAGAGATTCAGGTAGCTCTCTGCAGCCGGGGAAGCTCACATTTCCAAAGGAACGTGAAGGCAGCACGCTGCAGGGCCTCAAAGGTGGTGCGCGAAGACAGATGACTCCCTCCGCTCTGATTCCTGCAGCTCCTCGCTGCACCATGGAGATTTCACACTGCCACACCCATCGGATGCCAGCTGTATGTGTGTGTGTGTGTTCGTGTGTTTACCTCTTTTTGTTGGTTTATAGCTTCTCGGTGTCTTTGTGTCCGTGTAAAATTCGTATTTGTGCATCTCCCGTTGGTGTTTCTGTCCTCCATCTCATTGGTGAACCTTCCACCTGGACTCCTTCGACTGTGGCTTCACCTGTCCAGCAGGTGCTCAATAGGCCCCACCTTCGCCGAGCTTTGTGGGTATTGTAGTGTTTGAGCAGCAGAGTGGGACCTCTTGCTCTCCGTCCTATCTGTGCGCTGGGTCAGATAAAAGCCGCATCATCGGGCGCTGCCGCTCACATCCCCCCACCGGGACAGCAGTTACCTGTTGGTGGTGTGAGGGCGGCGTGCAGGCACAGTGAGGCGCAAAGGTCGGTGGGCAGCTGATCAGAGATGCCGGTGCAAATCCCGGACGATTCGGACTTCTGTTCGTTCAGAGAGCAGTGCCTGAGCACGGAGGGCTGGACCAGCCGCTACAGCAAGGGAGGGGTGACGGTGTGGGGGCGCGAGGAGGACAGCAGCACCGTGCAGAAGCTCAAGGTGAGCCGCGTCACCGCTGACGCTTTTACTGCGAAAGGACCGCGCTCCTTCACAATAAAAACAATAGTCAAAGTAAATGAGTACATTTACTCCACTACTTCATCCCAGAGTTACTCTGGAGGCTTATATTATGGTGAAAGTTTCCTCTGAGAACTGCACAGGCTAGCGCAGATGGTCGGTTAATCGGTGGGTTGGTTAGTTGGTTAGTCACTAACTACTGGGTTTGATCATGTGTCATCATCTCTTCAGAAAGTTTGATTGGTTGCTTTATTTTGGAGGTTTTTCGCATCACCATGGTGACTCACAAAGATTTGATGCTGAAGCTGATCTGAAGTAATAATCAGATGATGTCACATTTAGAGTACTCACAGAGTACTGTTACTGCAATAAATGAGGTACTCGGACTGTAATTACAGAAACACATCCATCAATCCATCGAATCATCAGTGAAATCTGATCACTGATCAATTGATTGACGACTTTTACTTATTTATCTTTAAGGCGGAAACAGGAAGTTGCTCAGTATAAACACCTGAAAGTTCCTGGAAGTGGTGTAACCTGTAAATCTGTGTTACTTTGGTACAAACAGGTGAAATCTACAACTGTCACAGGGCGGCAGCCTCATTAAAGTGCCAGCTGTCAAAGAAGGGTTAACAGGCCTGCTTCATCAGAACTCCTGTTACGGTTCATGTGTGACTCTGCCCACCTGACAGATGTCACCTGTACCTGGAGGCAGCAGCTCTGCAAACATTTAACCGGCTCTCTTCCCGAACCTGCTCGGCCAGTTTCAGCTTATTGACGACCAATCAGATCTTTGGAGCCACTGTTTGATCTAAGGGGGCGGATCCTGGACGCCGCGGTGGGCCCCTGACTGCCTACATTCACTTTATGGAGTGTGTGCAGTTTTGTTTGGTGCTTTAAGACTCCAAACTCGAGCATTTTTTTCATGTTTAAGTATTTTTACAGTCAGAGTTTCTAACAGGCTCTTTCGATCCTCGGAGTAACCTTCATCTTTCAGCCTGTTAAACCGCTCGTAGCCTCAAACTGGTGCTGAGGACAGTCAGAGGTCCTTTGTAGGGTCTTTCTTTTACAACATGAAGCTTCCAGGTCTTTATGCTGTGATTTGGCGCTATATGAATAAAGGTGAAGCACGGTGGCTTCCTCAGAAGGCTGCTGACCTCACAGCTGCTTCAACGTGCAGCTGAATGCTGATGATGCTGAGCTCTCTGCTGAATCAACATCGATACGAGTGATACAACTGAATCAGTTTTGAGCCCAGATCCATGGTGTACAGCTGGATCACTCTGATGGATGCAGTTACACCTGAAGGTTTGTTTTCAAATACACAAAGAACATTTTCCATAAAGTTAAAGGCACAAAGTGTGAAGGAGGGAGGTTAAAGCTTTGCTCAGTCACTTCTGTGAGGGTGGGTGGGACAGAACTCTGATGTTACAGCGACCCACTGAAGGTTTGAATCCCTACCTCAGGCTGGAGCAGCTGATGCAGCATGGGGACAGTGACGAGTGAAACCAAAGGTCTCGGCTTCAGTCAGAGCGACTCTAAATTTGAGGATTTCTGCAGTGGGAAAGTCTGATAGCTTGCTGGAGAAGGAGATTCTTCCTGAGACCCCACGCCATAAGTTACATGCACCTCCTTGACATCTAACCACACGTGGCTCACAGCAACTGTGATTGGTTTGTTTGGTGCAGTTGATTTAGCCTGTGTGTTTCTGGCTTTTTCTTCTCCTGCCGCCATTTTTGAAATTGACTCTGAGAGAAACTCCAACAGCAGTTAGTGGTTTGGCAGTGGAGCCGCGGAGAGACAGAGGCACACCAGCCAAATGCCGTCAGCGTCAGCTGTTTGCATAGGTTACATCATAAACCCGTGTTGAATGAGGCTGTTCACTCATTCCCAGCAAACATCTCCAGTTTGAACTGGATCCAGTATGAGGGGTTAGGTCACGTTTATGCATCAGACTGCTCAGTGATGATGTTAACGTGACGTGATGAGTTACTAAACAGCTGTAATTAAACGTCCACTGCACATGCTCAAGGCTACCAAACACAGGTTTTTAAATATCCATGCATGCACGTTTTCACTGTTTGGGCGTGTTTGACCTGCTCTCAAAGTTTCCATCCAGGTGTACAGGTCAGGTGTGTGTGAGAGAGACTGTTAGGCAGCCAGCTGTAGGCAGGCGGTGTGTAAACACAGCACAGGTCTGTTTGGTGTTCCTCCTCTCTCTCATCTGTGTAAACTTGTTATTTCAGAGCTTCGTTTTCACACAGGACACGCCGCTGACATCCTGTTCTGAGAACACCTTTCCCACCATGCGCTGTCCTCTGCCACTTCATCCCACAGCGTTTTCAGGCCTCCTTTCATGTGTCTGATGATAGGTTTGTTCCTGTTGAGTTGTGAAGGTTTAAAGGTGATACGTTTGGCCTCCAGGTGGAAACTAATTGTCCGAGGAAACTGCACACTCAAGAAGGAGGAGTCGATTGGTTTGACCTGCTTTCACTCACACACTTCTGTGCAGACGGGCTCTATCAGACAGGACAGACTTTACAGATGGTGCAGCAGGTTCAGTCCTGACAGACCGAGAGTTTTATTTCAGAATCAGGGGGAAAGGGTAAAATATACATTTGGGTTGCTGTATTTATTAGTTTGATTTGTTTTAGTTTTTAATAACTATATTTATTTTTTTAGTTTTTCATTTCAGTTCTGAAAAGGAAAAGCAAAAAAAAAACAACCAAAAACAGTACATTGATTGCTTTTGTGATTTAGATTTAAGTATGTGAGGACTCAAGGCTGTGTGTCGGACAGGGTCGTCTGCAGTACGGGGGCCCCACGGGGAACGGTTCTGGCTCTGTTCCTCTTCACCATCTACACTGCAGACTTCTCCCACAACTCCACCCAGTGCTTCCTGCAGAAGTTCTCTGATGACTCTGCAATAGTCGGCCTCATCACTGATGGGGACGACAAGGAGTACAGGGGACTGACTCAAGACTTTGTGGACTGGTGCCAGCTGAACTACCTCCAGATCAATGCCAGTAAAACCAAGGAGCTGGTGGTAGACTTCCACAGGCACAAACATCCTCCACTGCAACCACTGAACATCCAAGGTATGGACATCGAGGCTGTGGACAGCTACAGGTACCTTGGTGTTCATCTGAACAACAAACTGGACTGGACTCATAACTCAGACGCCCTCTGCAGGAAAGGGCAGAGCAGGCTGTACCTGCTGCGGAGACTCAGGTCGTTTGGAGTGGAGGGCCCACTCCTGAAGACCTTCTATGACTCTGTGGTGGCCTCAGCCATCTTCTATGGTGTGGTCTGCTGGGGCAGCAGCATCTCTGCTGGGGACAGGAAGAGACTGAACAGGCTGATCAGAAGGTCCAGCTCTGTTCTGGGATGCCCTCTGGACCCAGTGGAGGTGGTGAGTGACAGGAGAATGGTGGCTAAACTGTCATCCCTGTTGGACAACATCTCCCACCTCATGCATGAGACTCTGACAGCACTGAGCAGCTCCTTCAGTGGGAGACTGCAGCACCCACGGTGTGGGACGGAGAGATTTCACAGGTCTTTCCTCCCTTCAACTGATCAAACACATCCACACATGTGCAATAATCTTTTCTGGCATCGTTGTATTTTTACTCAGTTGTATAAAGCATTTGTATTCTATTTTTATCCTATTTTATTTTATTCTATACTGTACAGCTGTGTACAGTATCTTATTCTTATTGTCTTTCACTGTTCTCTAATTTTTGCTATATAACTTTGCACTGTCCACTTTCTGCTGTAACAAAACAAATTTCCCACATGTGGGACTAATAAAGGTTATTTTATCTTAATCAGAATTTTAGTTGTGTTTATTTTCTAATTGATGAAAAACTGAAAGTGGAGAGAAACAGTTCAGTTCAATTCAGTTTTACTTGTATAGCGCCAAATCACAACAACAGTTGTCTCTTATATTGTAAGGTCAAAACCCTACAATTACACAAAGAAACCACCCATGATTGCTTTGGTGACAGTGGGACGGAAAAGGAGGAAAAAACTTCTGGCAGCACCAGGCTCAGGGAGAACCAGCCGTTAAACTTTAGCAAAAAGGAAAGTTTTAAGCCTAATCTTGAAAGTAGAGATAGTGTCTGTCTCCTGAATCCAAACTGGAAGCTGGTTCCACAGAAGAGGGGCCTGAAAACTGAAGGCTCTGCCTCCCATTCTACTTTTAAATACTCTAGGAACAACAAGTAAGCCTGCAGAGCGAGAGATAAGATGGGGCCTGATTATTTAAGACCTTGTATGTGAGGAGCAGGATTTTGAATTCAATTCTGGATTTAACAGGAAGCCAATGAAGGGAAGCCAAAACAGGAGAAATCTGCTCTCTCTTTCTAGTCCCTGTCAGGACTCTTGCTGCAGCATTATGGATCAGCTGAAGGCTTTTCAGGGAGTTTTTAGGACATCTTGATAATAATTTGTAATACTGAATATCAGTACACAGACGCAGGAAAGTTAGCGGCCATCCAGATCTTTATGTCTTTAAGACATTCCTGCAGTGTAACTAATTGGTGTGTGTTACCTGGCTTCATGGATAGATAGAGCTGCGTGTCATCTGCATAGCAGTGAAAATTTATGCTATGTCTTCTAATGATGCTGCCTAAGGGAAGCATGTATAATGTAAACAGAATTGGTCCTAGCACTGAACCCTGTGGAACACCATAATTTATTTATTTTTTGAAATCCCTTAATTTTAAATTTTTTCATTGACATTTCCAACATTTTAAATTCTCACCCTGAGTGAGCAATCAATCAATCAATCAATCAATCAATCAATCAAAGCTTTATTCGTCACATGCAGGTTGCCCTGCAGTGAAATGGGACCCCCACACGTTCAGACAAGGGGAAAAAAGATGCAGTCCAATCATTTAAATTGAATTATGCATTGTTGTATTTCAGGAAATCCAATAAAGGTCTTCATACAATTTCAAACTTGTCTGCCTTTCCTTTGACAATATTGGTCAGTTTGTCCAATATAACATACAACCACTTGTTGATGGTGAGCTTATTTATACCAAATATCAACTGTGTTCTTTTCTCTGGTGAACCAAGACCAATCACAGAAAGTCTCTGAGCAGACGGGAGGAAGTGTGAGTGCGAGGAGGAGTGTAAATAATTCATGAACTCTTTGAAAAGCAGCGAGGCATTTCTTCTGCTTCTTCTTCTGCCTCATGACTAATTCAGAGCTGCTGATGGAGCCAGCGACCAAACAGGTCACATGATCACCTGCTGATTTACCTCACAGTCACGGCTTCCCGTGACGTGAAAACCACAAAACCAAGATTAAAAACATTCGACTTCCTAGCACATGTGGATTCAAACATGGACATTCTTACTGGTTACTGGTTCCATGTAAGCTGTGTGCGTGGCCCAGTCAAAAACATGAGAGCTGCTTCCTCATGTCCATCTCTGTGGGAGTTGGGGGATGTGATACTCCTTTTATCACCAGCTGAAGGACACTGTGGCAATTCTGGGCACTGACACAGCTGTTTTACCTGTTCAGGTGATTTCTGTCATCTCATGTGACTGGCTGTGGAGTCTCTGCCATTTGCGAGTCACATCTCTTGCTGCTGAAGGCTGAAAAGAGTAAATGAAACTCTCCAGCACCATAAATGACCTCGCCCTGCTGATGAAAGCTGGAGATGATGGGGGGAGGGGGACGTGTGCACAACCTCGGGGGGGAGGGGGACGTGCGGGTGAGTGGACAACTTTGGGGAGGGGGACATGCGGGTCTTTTAAACTGTGGTGTCTTTAGTTCATCTGAAGGAAACGAACCTCTCCTCGTCGTCTCCAATGTGCTGTGAAGACCCTGGCTCAGCTCCTGAGTGAGCTGAAAGGTTTTCTGCAGGAGAGATGGACTGAGTGACGGACACAAAGCCTCGGCACTCCGGACTTTATAAATGATTAACAGGGAGCGGAGTCTCGCTGATTGAGTTACACGGAGAGTTTACAGCGCTCGCCATCACCATATCAATGACTGCCGCTCCAGCACGATTACAGCAGTGGAAAAAAGTGACGTCCTACAGTAACAAACCATCTCACATGACCACTGTGAAACTCTGACAGGTGGAAATCTGGAGCTCAGATCTCTCCATGCCTACAGGGGGGAATTACAGTCTGGTTTTTCCTGGCTGAGAATATTTTACATGAACATTTTGGTTTGTCATCGTTCAGGCTGCGCTGCAACAACGATGCAAACAGTGACCAAAGCAGCAGAGCTGGAAACGGTACAGAGAAACTTCCTGTGGTCCACATGAACGGTCAGCTCCACATTAATAATAACCTGCTCCACATAATCATTCACAGGGGGAGGCGGCGGGTGTCTGTCTGATTAATGTTCAAATCGTTCAGTTTGTTTCAGGCAGAGAGAGGAGCTGGTTTGGATTAGATGGTGATCTCCTGTAGCTCTGTTTGTCTCACACGTGATGCAGAAACTCATCAGGTCCAACAAAACACCAGGACTGCAAATACGACCCTGATGGACTGAAAAACTCAATACAGCAGGTAACCTCATGGGGGAGAATGAAGACGACTACAGTCTGGTTATTACAGAGAATCAGAGCCAATCACAGCCTTCAGATTATCAGGGATTATCCTCACTGACAGATGAAGTTTCTGTCACTGTGGAAGGAATAAAATCTTGGGCTGATAATATTGGTCGACTGTGTTAGATAAGAACACATGATTAGTTTGTTTGGAGATTTTGTGGGAACGATGAAATCTTCAAACCTGAGCTGAGCTTTGTTAGAAACCTTGGTCTGAGCTGGTGAAGCTGCTGAAATAAGGAAGCTGAAGATGATCTTTTGTGTCATCAGAGTAGAAATGGAGCAGATGTTAAATGTCTAACTATAAAAGAGCAGAGGACCTGAGACAGATCCTTGTGAAGCTCCTTTTAGGATGACTGATGTCCGAGTTTGAAGATGGTCTGAGCCTGGATGAGTTCAAAGAGATAAAACCGGATGCAAAAGCACTGAAACCTGAGAACACCTGATAAGGTCAGAGCAGAGAAAGTGAAGCTGCTCAGGTTAGCTGCTGAGGTGCCTCTGAACAACACCTGATCAGGTGTTTCCTCTGCTAACAGTTCACTTTGGTTTATCCAGAAAAGACCCAACAGGAAACCACACGAGAGCTCTGAATGAGGCGGATTATTGTAGGGTGTTGACCTTACAGCACGCAGCGCTGTTGTGATTTGCCAATATCATAATGCCAAAAGAACCAGCGGCTTCCATTTAAATGAAGCCGCTTGTAAGGCAGTCAAAATAAGAGTGAGAGTTTAAACTGGTATCCAAACCAAACTGGAAACCAGTGCAAAGACTTTAACAATGAAGTGAGAATTTATGAGTGAGTTAAAAGTGTTGCTGCAGCATTTTCAACAGCTTGAAGGTAATTTATAGAAGTCTTTGACAGACGGGACAAAGGAGCATCAAAATATTTTAATTGGGAGGAGATGAAGGCATGAACAACCATCTCCAATTCACCTTTGGAGACAGCAGTTCTGAGTTTAGCGACATTTCTTAAGTGGAAAAGCAAGAGCGGGTCACAGACTTCATGTGCATCAAAAATCAAAGATCAAGATTGTGAGCAGCATCTTTCACCGTCAATGAGAAAGAACCAGGATGTTGTCTAATTTGGGGCTTAATGAAACACTCAGTCTCGTCTGCATTAACCTGCAGAAAATTGTTTGCCAATTGTCCTAAGACAGTCTGTCAGACTGCTAATTGGTAACTTTATTGTCCCCAATGGGAAACTGATTTGCAGCATGTCCACACATCAAACAACACAAACATTTAAAAATAAAACAAAAAACAGCCCAAGTTTTATCAGTAACAAAGTGCAATAGTGATGGCAACAACGCTTATAGGTCAGCGTTGATAACCATCATAACAGCAGCAGGTACAAAAGACACTGTCTGTGGTTTCGTCTGAAGAGAGGATGTTCAGACCATCCTCTCTTCAGACAGACATGACAGAGGTTTCCTTCCTCAGTACCCGTCTGTTTATAAGAGTCCAGAAGCTGGACCTGAGACCTTACTAACCAGGCAGGGCTCTAGACTAACTTTTTGCCACAGTTGTACTGGTGCGCCTAACTTTTTTTCTTAGGCGCACCAGCACAAAAGTTAGGCGCACCCAAATTTTTCAACTGCATCACTTAAAACGGCAGTTTTACATATGCACTTTTTTGGGGGGGGGGATTGCAGTCCACACAGACAGTATTCATTTGTAAATGATTAACTAACAATCTTGTGCTTGTGCTTAAAGTTCGTTGGCACTCTTTGGCAATATTGTAGACAATGACAAACTTAATCATCATCTTGGCTCCTCTGACGACCTGTTTGCTGCTGCCTGCTGCTGAAAGACAGTGGGGAGAGGGGACACTTGGGCATTTATTGTGTTGTCTGGATACACTGCTTTTTCAGCATTCAAAGATTGATGGCTCCATGTCAGAGCACTGGCTATGAATTTCAGATGGATCAGGCCTCAACTTAACAAAAAAGCTATCAATAGTTCTTTTCATCTTTTCTTTTTACCCACAGCTGCATCCACTTCTGTCGGGCCTAGGCTGCTCATTAGGCTGAATTCCGATTCACAAGGTCCCGATTTGATTCGATTCAATTTTGCCTCAGACAGTCAGAAATGTTATAATTCTGATCTTTTATCAGTACTGATACATGTGAGACTTCATCAGAATTGTGAACATCACAGCAGATGCCTTTGTGTCAAAGTAAGTGAGAATAAAACACAGAAAAACATGAAGATTTTCCTGGCCTGACTTTTTATAGCAGATAACCTTAAAAATATTCTGCAATATTGCATAATTTTAAAAAGTTTACATTTCTTCAGTATTGAACAGCAGAAATTAGGCTTTCTTGTCCGAGGTCATTTAAGTAAAACAAAAAAGAAAAGAAAAAGACAGCGGCCGACAGCGCTGTAAACAACGGTAGACTGGTGGGTAATAAGCGAATGGATAATGCAGAAAACAGAGATTTGAGACGGGAAACTGTTCTTGAAGTACAGAGAGGGAGAGAGAGAGAGGGAGCTGTGCATGAAGTGTGATTTTTATTGTGGTAGAAGCAAAACAGCAAAAGTCAGAGGGAATTCATGACGACATTGATCAAATGTGAAGTGTAGTTTGCCGCTTCCTTTGCTGCTGGTTCAGTGAATTTTGGTTGGAGAGAGACAAAACCTGTAGCTCAGACTCGAGCGCAAAAAAGACAGAAACACAGCGCAGAGTCCCGACGGCGTGTCCGTCTACGGGCTGTCGGGTGAGAAAGCCGAGAAAGACAAAGTTGATTCTGATGCGTCGGGTCTGCTCTGTGTTACGTCTTTGTGTGGAAGCATAATGTGTGTCTGTTGTTGACCACACGGACACTTTCAGCGCACCGGTGCGACCTAGGATTTTTCTTTTTAGTCACACTATTGAAAAAATTGGTCGCACTCTAGAGCCCTGCCAGGTTACCAAGTCTGGTCTGGTTGGTCAAGGACAGATTACTGTAACCAGGCAATGATACTAAACAAAGCTTTTTTAAATAAATGGTCATTTCAAATGAAATGTTAAAAACTCTCAATCTCAGTAAAAAGTAAAATTATTGTTGGAACAGCAAGATGTGACTCAAAGGACAAAGGCTTATCAAGACCAATCCCCAAATACAACTATCCACCACCATCAATGGCTGCACCCTTTACTACTGGGGCGATCGTGGCTTAAGAGTTGGGCGTTCGCCTTGTAATCGGAAGGTTACCGGTTCGAGCCCCGGCTTGGACAGTCTCGGTCGTTGTGTCCTTGGGCAAGACACTTCACCCGTTGCCTACTGGTGGTGGTCAGAGGGCCCGGTGGCGCCAGTGTCTGGCAGCCTCGCCTCTGTCAGTGCGCCCCAGGGTGGCTGTGGCTACAATGTAGCTTGCCATCACCAGTGTGTGAATGGGTGAATGACTGGATATGTAAAGCGCTTTGGGGTCCTTAGGGACTATTAAAGCGCTATATAAATACAGGCCATTTACCATTTTACTGTTCACCATGGAGGAGGCTTACAATGCCTGTTAGCCTGTGTGCTACGACAATCATTAGTGTACAAAATATATGGTAGGGGAGAGAGACAACATCCCTGTAGTGAACCAATAGAAGAATTCCGCTGATTAGAAAAACAGATGCTGACTCTCACACATGGAGATCTGTTAGTTAAAGAGTCTAAAATTCAACCAACAGGATTAAAATCAAGTTTAAAGTGTTTAAGAAGTTTATGAGCTAAAAGATCTGTGAGTCTCTGTGAATGCAATTAGACATGCATCCCTGAAGTCACATAAATGTGTGACATTCAAATGCAGTTCATTTACTCCTCAGACTGCATTAGCCTTGAATATTAATGGCAAGGGAATACGATTGTATTGTATTTGCTTCCTTAATCGTGAGCTAGACCTCCCTTCTTCATCATCAGTGTGCTCCTGTGACTACGGGATTATCCTGTGCTGGGAAGCACTAAAGGGTGTAAAGAATCTCCAAGACAGGCTGTTCCACTGAAGAAACTCATGCAGGATTCCAATCAGCTCCTGTAGAACACAGCACACCTGCTGTTTCATGGGTCATCACACCCTCCCCTTAAAGATAGCACTACCAGTGAAAACCTGGACACCAGGTGACTCAAAGTCATGAACTTTTTTCTTAGGAGTCATCACTCTGGGTTCCCTCTGGGTTCTCCGGCTTCCTCCTACAATCCAAACACATGTATGTTTCTAACATTTCATGCAGTTGCAGTAATAAAATCCCATGGCACACCTAAATGTCACAGTACACCAGCATGGAAACTGGTGGTTAGAGTTGAGCGTGATCGGTCCTAACCTCTGCTTGACTCTCTCCCTCTCTCTTTCTGTGTCTCAGATGAGGATAGTCTGTAAGGACGTGACAGCAGAGACATTGTACGACGTCCTCCATGACACCAGCTACCGGAAGAAGTGGGACACCAACATGATCGATACGTATGACATCGGCAGGCTGACGGTCAACGCAGACGTGGGATATTACTCCTGTTAGTTCCTTTACTGAGCGGTGATGTAATACACGCCATAAAACACTTCAGCACAGCACCAGAATGGTGAGACAGGCAGAGGGAACAATAAGGTGAATGGTGGACAAAGACCGAAGGGAATAAGAGGGAGTAGCAACTGATGTTGTGTAAGTGGAAGTAGGGAGACCCAGTGATGTGATTTAACATTACACTGAAATGACAGGTATAAAAGACACTCGGTTGGGCCCTTTCCGGGGGATGGGGGGACCTCGGGCCTCTGGGCCTGTGGCTCGGTGCGATGTTGGCACGTCACCCCAGCCCCCTGTGGCTTCTGCACTGTGGCTGCTGGGTAGCCAGTCGCCTTAAGGTGCTTTATGTTGTAAGGTAGACCCTACAATAATACATACAGAGAAAAACCCAACAATCATATGACCCCCTGCGAGAAAGCACTTTGGCGACAGTGGGAAGGAAAAACTCCCTTTTAGGGGAAGGGAGGCAGAGATGAATAACAAGTATGATTCAGCACAGAGGTCTATTAACACATAGTGAGTGAAGACGAAACACCCAGTGCATCATGGGAATCCCCCAGCAGCCTACAGCAGCATAACTAAGGGAGGATTCAGAGTCACCTGGTCCAGCCCTAACTATATGCTTTAGCAAAAAGGAAAGTTTGAAGCCTAATCTTAAAAGTAGAGAGAGTGTCTGTCAGGCTTTTCAGTGAGTTTTTAGGACATCCTGATAATAATGAATTACAGTAGTCCAGCCTGGAAGTAATAAATGCATGAACTAGTTTTTCAGCATCACTCTGAGACAGGATGTTTCTAATTTTAGAGATGTTGCACAAATGGAAGAAAGCAGTCTTACATATTTGTTTAATATGTGCATTGAAGGACATGTCCTGGTCAAAAATGACTCCAAGGTTCCTCACAGCATTACTGGAGGCCAAGGTAATGCCATCCAGAGTAAGAATCTGCTTAGATACCATATTTCTAAGATTTTCAGGGCCGAGTACAATAACCTCAGTTTGATCTGAATTAAGAAGCAGAAAGTTAGCGGCCATCCAGGTCTTTATGTCTTTAAGACATTCCTGCAGTTTAACTCATTGGTCTGTGATACCTGGCTTCATGGATAGATAGAGCTGCGTGTCATCTGCATAGCAGTGAAAATTTATGCTATGTCTTCTAATGATGCTGCCTAAGGGAAGCATGTATAATGTAAATAGAATTGGTCCTAGCACTGAACCCTGTGGAACACCATAATTGACCTTAGTGTGTGAAGAGGACTCTCCATTTACATGTACAAATTGGAGTCTATTAGATAGATATGATACAAACCACTGCAGTGCAGTACCTGTAATACCTACAGCATGTTCTAATCGCTCTAATAGGATATTATGGTCAACAGTATCGAACGCTGCACTGAGGTCTAGCAGGACAAGCACAGAGATGAGTCCACTGTCAGAGGCCATAAGAAGAATACACGCGCGCGGAGTCCGAACGCTGTGCAGATTTCAGCATCGAACTACCTTACAATAGTCAGACAAAGGCTTTATAGGGTTTCTGTTGTCAGGCAGACTCAAACAAAGCATACGTCACTCCAAAACCACAACCGTTCAGTTAACTTTGAACACAGTCCACAGAACATCGTCTTCGGCTCGGTGCTTCCCCTCAGCTTGTCTTCGCTGTCGCTTATCTCTGGGACATCTGGTGTACTTCCTGGAACAGACTAACATGTACGCACCCCCACTTTGCAGATGCAAGCAAAACATGATTACCTACTCAAAGGAGTCTATCTAATATGTGTGTATGTGTCAGCTTCTGCTGCCCTTTGTTTCACCCTTCACTTCATCAGCTACACCTTGTAACCTTTCCACTAGACAGAAGGCCAGCACAACTGAAACTCTGTGTGTGTATGTCTCGTCTGTCTGTGCGTGCAGAGTTTGCATGTGCTCTCTGAACCTTAGTTGACCTCAACTTAGGCAACCAGGTTAAGGCCATCCTGTGTGTAATGACTTACATGTAAAATATATAAAACAAATGTTTCAATCTAATACAACTACTTAAAGCTTAATCAAAGATATTAATGCAAAATAAAACACCCTACTCTTGGCTTACACTCAGACTCTGCTTTCAGTTTCACTTTTGCAAAGCCTGCCACTTCAAACACATGTAACTTCCTGTCCCTGCAGTCTACACAGAAACATTTAAGATTATAAATTCAACTTAACAGTTTGAAGTGGTTATAACTGGACCTGTAATAAAGACTGATATAATACCAATATATTTGAACATCTGAATGCAACATCACTCTTAATAATGAAATGATAATGATGATTATAAAAATAGCAGCAAACAATAGCAACAAAACATTTCTCCTCTTGACACTCTCCAGCTACTACTGGCTCCTGTACACTTAATGACGTCACACAAATCAAACATGAATGAGCTGGTAGACCCTTTAACATAGTTCAACTCTATGCCATTATTCATGCTGAGACACTCATCACCTTTACCTGACACCTCGCGCTTTTGTCTTTTTACCGATCCCGTTTTGGCAACTACAGTCTCAGGAAGTGCTGGGCTGGACTGGCCTCCGTGTTCAGACAAGTGGTCCGGAGTGCCCTGCAAAATATAGACAATAAACAACACAGCCATAGTCAATATCATTGTATACAATAAACATGTAGTTGTAAGGAACATTTTAATAAGTTTCTTCTCATTACGTGTCTCTGATTCGTGTGTTTGCATCATGTTATATAAACTTTGTATCCTGGAATGAAACTCCCCTGCTTTTGTGAAGTCCTCAACTTGTCACTGCTCCTTTCTGCTGGCGTGGCGACCTTCTGCGCTTCTCCTCTTTTTTCTTCGGCCTCCCAGGTGGACTACTGGTTGGCCCGTTGCACAGGTGAGAGGATTTATTCTGCCTCGGCTCGTTACCACTTGTGTTGGGTGTAGAGGAGTTTTCCTCTACCAAACTCTCATGTGCTGGCGCACACTGCGACCAATGATACCAGGTATCACCTTTCCCTTTTAGTTGAACTGCTGTAGTTGTTCTGGCAATGACCTCGTAAGGACCCATCCAGCGTGGCTTCTTCCACTGATGCTCAAAGTCAGTTCCTTGTTTGCAGACTATAGCATAGCCTGCTTTCGATCCTTCTTCATCACGATGACAGCAGCCATCTATGAACCAATCCTCAGCTCCAGGGATAGGTTCTGCTTTTAAATCTTCCCTGACTTTCCCTTCAAGTTCTGCTTTCTTAGCACAATTATGAGGTTCCCCTGATCCCATTAAATCTGCCATATTGATTCCTTCATGTGTAAATGTCAGATTTGGAGCATCTAAAACTTTACTCAGTCTCTATTGTGCTAATGATGTCATAGTGAACTTTTTTACTAGAGAAGTTATGTTGTGCAAGCTTTGTGTGCATTCCAGAGCTCTCTGACTTTCACACACACATCCTGGGAGCATGAGAGAGGTTGTACCTTCTCTTACTGATTTATGGTATAGGAGGACACCTACTCTGTATCTGTTTTGTTTTGTTTAGATGGACCGCTAGACTCCTGGCACCAGCTTTGGGGAGTCTTCACGGGATCATATCTCACTACACATCAGTGTTGGGACTAACGCGTTATTAAGTAACGCGTTACAGTAACTACGTTATTATTGTGGTAACGAGCACGGTAACTAGTTATTATGCCAAAACCAGGAACGCGTTACTCGTTACTGGGATTTAGATAGGCTCGTTACTCGTTACTTAGTGTGGTGGATATCGCGAGCTTCCACAGATTCAATAACATTAGCAAGTGGTGGAAGCCAGCAGGTGGATGAAGGAAAAGGGAGGCAAGAGGAGAGACCCGGCGGCCGCCGGTCCGCGTGTCAGGTGAACTGAACTTCAGGTAAGAAGTTATGACCTGCAGTCTATCTGGGTCAGATATAAACCAAGTTTAGGTGGAGTTTATTTTCGGTATGATGACTTTTTCGTACACTGCGTGCTAGCTAGCATGACGGAGTTTCTATACAGCTGGGTGGGTGCTATGTTACTGATGTTGAACTTTATTTTGTTCATACGGTTAATTATTAGAGTTGCCAACCGTCCCCGTAAAAAACAGAATCGTCTGGTATTCAGAGAAAATATTACGCGTTTCGCACTGAGGTGAAAAGGAACACAGTTTGTCCCGGACTTCAGCTACAATGAAAAAGACACAAAGCTGAAGCTGCACAGCTGCCTCTTCTTCTCTCATTCTCTCCTCTCCTGTTTCTACTTCAATCACGAAACTGATCAATGATCAGCTGATCGGCTTTTCTCTCTTGTTTATTTATCGCCCACTTTGCGCCAGAAAGAGGAAACCAGCGGATGTCGCGTTAAACAACAGCAGCACGTTTAAGCTTGATCAGCTGTTGTTAGAATTTATTTAATATTAATTTCTAGTATCAGCTGATGTTTGCTGGAGCCACAGCTGTAAAGCTGCTGGTCATGATATCGGTTTGGTTATCTGGTGAGAGGGAAACATGAAGATGAAACCTGGAGATGTCCTTACTGAATCATCAGAGCTGAACAGGTGATGGAGAAACAGGTTTACCTTTTAGGTGACATGAATGAGTTGAAGGGAAGTTATGAACTGTTTCTGAGAGACAAATAACACCAGGATCCTTTTCTACATAGCTGACAGCTGGTAACTGTGCAGGGGCGGATCTAGCAAAGTGTTGCCAGGGGCCAGGTAGGGCATTAACAGGGAAAGGGGGCACAAGGAAATACTTTTCTTTATTATTTTCATTTAAAATGTCTCGCTTTTAAAAAAAATAATTATCTGAGTCTTACAACAAACGATTGATAGATTGATACATATATACCATCAGAACAGTGTACATCACTGTCACAACAGTGTTTGTTTTCATTCAAAGTCTTTATGATTTTTCCTATAATGGTGGGCCGGTCTCTAGTCAAAATGCCCGGGACGATTTTTTTGTCCCAGTCCAGCTCTGTATGCAGCTCATCTGCAGTCTGGTGTTACCTACATCTTCCTATTCAGAAGGCAGAATTTCCAAGTTCTGAGTACAATCAAAAGCACCACGACTGCAGTTTTTGTGTTGGATGTAAAAGCAGGCTAGAATCATGGCGGCGGTCAACGACGGTCCAGGCGTGGGATTTCTCTCGTGGAAATGTGCACATTATTTTTTCCTTTCTATTGGTAGGTGGCACAGTGCACTTGTGGCAAGTAAGCAAGCTAGAAGACTGGCACTCTTGCTGGGTATCCAGTTACGGAAGCAACACATTAACAAGAGAATTCTGAGTAAAACCAAAGTTACTTTCCCTAGTAACTAGTTACTCTGAAAGTAACGAGTAACTTGAAGTAACTGAGTTACTTTTTTAGAGAAGTAACTAGTAATGTAACTAAGTTACTAATTTAAAGTAACTTACCCAACACTGCTACACATACACACACACACACAAGGTATACGTCATATGTTTAATGAAACTATGCATATTCATGTAACCACAATAAAAGAGCAGTGTTACGGGGGAACGGATGAGAGCAACTGAGGTCAAGCGAAGGAACGGCGCCTGTCCAGTTCTCTCCCGTGCACGTTAATTTGTAAAACCTGTCTGAGTGTCACTTATTCCAATCTGAGTTGCATTACAGGAAAACTCCTGACATTTTTTTGGTCCTTCGAGCCGGATTAACATAACACTTTTGTGTGATCCTACGGGAAAACCTCATCGAGTCCTGACGTCGTGAGAAGCCCGCGCTGAAGTCTGTCGACAGCTCCTGTCTAGGTACAGGATAAAAGACCAGAGACGTGAATTCGGGTTCTGGCCAGCGTTCTTAGAAGTGGTCCACGACGGTGGGGGTCAATGAGGTGGACCTGAGAGACCGGCAGTGAATTAACAAGCAGGTGAATATTAACACTCTGAGACACGTTGCGTAAAATCGTGTAAGCTCGCCTGAAGAAGGCTGGTAGCATTTAAAATAAAGATAGAGCTCGTCTGAGACTGGTAGCTCCCCGTAGTGGGTTAAAATAAAGATAGAGCTCGTCTGGGACTGGTAGCTCCCCGTAGTGGGTAAAGTTAGCGCGCGCATAAAGGTATTTATTGTTTTGTTTTTGTGATGATGGAATAAGTTGATTTTACAGCACAATAAGGAGGCATCACATAAAGATGACACCGCTTTCAAGAATAGCTTGAAAGTAGAAGGCCGTGTCAACTACCTCTCTCGATTCTCGTACCAGAGAAGGTGCCGCAGTTGTGTAGTTGTAAAGGATTAAAATGGGTAACGAAGCTTCAAAACTCACTGCTGACGAGCAGTGGTTAGAGAAAAAATGTCCAGGCGCCGGACAAATTAGTGCATGTAGATGGAGAAATCAAGAGAAAAGAACTAAATGCCCCACATGGGAGGGAAAATGTAGCCCCTCCGCATTGACTAAATTAAAAGAAACCCTCCAAGCAGAAATAAATACTGAAAAGAATCCAAAACAGAAAACAAAACGTAATTGTCTCCCATTGTGAGAGTGGTGATTCTGCAGGTCACCAGCTAGTGTAAAAAAAAAAAAAAAGAGAGAGAGAGAGTAAGAAGGAGAAAAATCTACATTGTAGATGAGAAATATACATAGGGAAAAAGGTTTTGAGTTTATCAGCCAAGAACAACTACAATCTCATTTTCTACTTTTAAGAAAGGAGAGTTCACAAAAAATAGAGAGAGAGTTCTGTGTGTCGGTTAAGCAATGAGAACAATGATCAAAATGTCTCAGTGTGTCACTTGCAGGTGAGGAGCAGACCCGGATCAATTTCCCATATGCAGCAGTCAGAAGGAAATTATAGTTTAACATCATTGGGAACATTCGGGCCAAGTTTTTGGCTAACTTATTTACAGCTCCATGTGTCCCTCATCCTCACAAGTGAGCTCTCACTCCTCCCTGAAGACAAAGAATGCAGTTCCAAGAGCAATAACATGGCAGATGAAGAGACAGCAGCAAAGTCCTGAGCAAAGAGACCCAGCAAGCAGCAGCAGTGTGGACAAACAGCATCAGAGAAGAAGAGTAAACCATCATCCTGACTGACTGGATGAATGACACTGTTTCCAACAAGCTGCAACTTCATTGTGCTTGTGAAAAGGACTTTTGAGGAGAACTGAGGAGACTGTTGGAGTTTGACATTTGCCGCTTTTGGAGAAAATGGCAAGAAGAGACAGTGGAACACAGGACAAAGCTGAAGAAGAACTGCCGGCTATTGGACTGTTGAAGTGGGAGAGGACAACAGAGTGAGAGCAGGTGAGAACACAGAGGAAAGCTGGTGTTTAATGTGGGAAATCAAAATTTGGGTTAGCCAGCCTGGGGAAAAGAAAACTGACTGCTTAAGTGGAAAGTTGTGAAGGAGTCTGAAACACTGCGAAAAGAAACATATACAAAATCACACACACAAGCAGAACATGCATTAACCCTACTAACACAAACACAAGAGAGCTCATGAAGATTAGACACCATCTTAAGCATGTGAGTCTGTTTATCATCTTGTCCAAGTCACCTCGTGTGATGAAAAGAAAAAAAATCAGTGGACTCATAGCACATTAGTTGAAAATGATCAAATAATAGCAGAGAAGTGTGTAGGAAAGGCAGCTTTAAGAACATGCCCTGCTGGAGATGCAGCTCCACAGACATCGATTAAACCTGCCTAATAACACAAACACACATGCAATGAAGATCAGCTTGTTATCTCTCATCAGTGCTAAAATAGAGTCAATTTAGCAGACACTTGTTATCAAATGCTGAATTTATCCAATGCTGACAGTTAACTCTCTAGGTTGCAGGACAACAGTTTAATTTTGTGGGAAAAAACAGATCAACCAGTGATCAGACAATAAATTTAGTTGGTAATATAGTAAATTGGGAGATGCTTTCTGCTTGACTGGTGCAGCACAAGTAATTTACTGTATGAGGGAAATTCTATTTTTGTGATAATATTTTGAACATGCATTTCTGTTGTCCTGTCAGCTTAGTGGGTTAATAGCTGATATGCAAATTAGTTGATGGTTCTTAGATTAAGTAAAGGTGGCTGAATTCTAGCACGAGTGAATGGGATGTGTTGGAGTTTGTTAGAGTGGAGACTCTAAACACTGAGTTTCCTGTTGTGATGTGTGAGTGAATCTTGCACCCAGATACACAACTCTGAATATATAAGAACAAACGTCTTTTGTGAAATGCATGACGACATGTCACATGTTTTATGATGACGGGGAAAAAGGAAAACTAAATAAAATCTGTGGCCTAAATGAGTGAAAAGTACAGTCCTGGGGATTAAAATTCATAGCTAATGAGACATGAGGCTTATGTTGTGTGTTGTGCGGCTAATGGTTGGTTTGGTTTTGAATTAATCTAGCTGATGATTTTTCTTTTGTTGTGAAGTTGAGCCTGCCAATTAGTATGATGGTATGATGAACCATGCTAATGGTATGATTTACCCTCCTGAGATGAGAAGTGTGTGTCATGACTTAACGAGGCCTTTTTATTTTGATACTTTCACAGTGCACTGAAAGTTTGTTTGATGACCTCGTTTGAAGCAGATCTGCACGATTAGAACAGAAGCGCTATACGACGCGTCGTCGAGAAAATTGTTGCAAGTGAGTTTCTCCAAAAGATTACAATGGGCTCTGGAGAAAGCCACTTATATGGGACAATTAGAAAATAGGTCCCTACCCAAAAAAGGATTCAGCGAGATAATCCGATCTAAAAAATTCTTCTTTTTCTTTTTGAAATGACGTCATTTTGCTGAGAAGTGGAAACGAAATCCAATGACAGTTTCCACTGTCAGCAAAGAAAGGATGAATGAATGAGTGGAAGAGAAATAAAACTGACTGACTGACATCACTGTGCGAAGTTAACCCCCACCTGACAAAGGTGCAGATGAATCTATGTGTGTTTCTTTTTTACAGGAGCAGAAAGATGACAACAACATCGAGGTTGCATGATGATTTAACCTTTTAAATGTCACTTTCTGTGTCTGTGCATCTACCAGGGGTGTTATTCACTACCTTGTGTTGCTCACAGAGGTAACTGTGACAAAGTGTGTACACCTGCGCAGCGCTAACATTTCTACAGCATTACAATTCTTCATGTGATTTATACCAGGATAGCTGGTTGATGTTTTCTACTACAGGATTTCTGGGTTTATGTGTGAGGAAAACTGTGTTTACAGGTTATGAGTTGGTGATGCTGTTACACTGTGTTGTTGGGAAAATGTGAAGGTTACTTTGACGATGTGGATAACATGTGAATCATTCCCTGTGTTGAAACTTGTGTCACTTCTGTCCACAGATATGGATGGGTAACTTTATGGCCTTTTTATAGCACCTCTGGAACCTGTCAACTTCTGCCTGACCTCCAGGATTGTCCATGTGTGTTGCAATGTTTATTTTTCTAAGAGTGCTCTATTACTCTTATGATACAATTGTTTATAAGTGTGAAGTTTGATTTTACTTCCAGATCTTGTTTTCCAGGCCATGATGGTGTGTATGCAGGCTCCTGGCGGAGCTGGGGTTTTAAGCAAACTTAATATGCAAAACACACTAACATCTTTTATTGCAGGGTTACGGAGCTACTCCAGAGGAGGTGAAGCCCTGAGGGTGCCTGGGACATGATCTAGCTAATCTTTTTCTTTCAGACAGGAATCTAGGTTGGATGAGTTGACTCATCGGAGTGTCCATGCGTCAAGAGGAGGGGTCCAGAGTTAAAGAGTTACATGAAACTATCTTTTCTATGTTTTCTAAACTATGTTTTTATGATTTTTGTGTGCTTAACAGTTCATCTACGGGTATTAAACCTATGTAAAGTGGGGCATCCATGTTCAGCTGAGGCTTTGATGGTCCATAAATGAAGCTCACTGAACTAAAGAATGTGGTTTGATGATGATTGACATGCTTTCCAAGTAGGAGTTTTTCCTCCTAGCAGCAGCAGTCAGAGTATTGCTGAAAGGAATCTCCTGAGAAATCTTCAGAGGCCCAGTGAGAAGCGAGAACCCATTCCAAGCAGAGCTGACAGCCCAGGCAGTGGTTGAGGTCAAAGGTCGAGCTGTTTGGGGCCCATCATGAGATCAGATTCCACAGCCACAGCAAGGACCATGAAGCTGCGTTGGAATGAGAGCTGTGCCAAGGGGGCTTTCCAGAGGCCAACAGAGGAGATTGTAGACAACAGATGGGCACCTGAAGGATGAGGGGAGCGTGCCAAGCTCCAACGACAGCGCAGGGGGAGTCCAAGGATGACATCGTGATTCTGTGAAAAGCACAGGAACCAGAAGCTATGGTGGTGATGACAGCAGTTTCCAGTGAACATCACCCAATGCTGTGTCACTATACTGTGCATACGTTGGCACACTGAAGACTGCTGGGATCATAACAGCAGTAAGATAACTGGATCCAGCACCCTTTCCACAGAGGGTTTTTCCTGCAGAGGATGGACAATGGAGGAGTCATATGTATCCCCCACAGGACAGAGGCCTGAAGTGAGGTGATGGGGGTTGGTAGAGGCCACAAAACTCAAGTGTTGACGAGGTCTACAGCTTTGAAGATAGCTGAGACCCATGTTGACAAACAACAAACTCAACTGGTATGTTTGAATGTCTATTCTACATACATTTGGACTCTGGTCCTATGAACAGTGATGGAAACAACTGGAAGAGACATTTATGGCACCCTGCAGAACTTAAACCACTCTGCAGAGAGACGTGCGATTTACATGTCTTGCAGAGGAGCACCACCAAGCTGGAGTGATCTTGAAAATGTTAATTTCTTTTTGACCATTAACAATTCATTTGTTTGCTTGCAGGATGCAGTTTACCATTGAATGAGATCAATGAGAAATTGGGTAACTGCTAATACATTTGTGAAACTGTGTACGTTTACATATGCTGAGTATAAAAATGGTTGCATTAACACTACCAGACATGAGGTATTCATAACTAGGGACTTTTCTAGCATAACTGCCAAAGGGGAGAATGTTAGATTTGTATTGTTGATTGTCATTTATGTTTACAGATATCTACTTATATGCTTAGGGTTTTATAATTAGTTGCAGATAGATAGAAGTTTGATCTTTAGTAGTCTGTGGAGACTCTGGCATTCACACACATATTTACAGTCATCGAACATGACTGATGCTCTGAACACACTTAGACAACTCAGAGATGCAACATCACCCTACCACAGAATGAAGAAGATGATAATGAGATAGACATTTGGATATAACATACTCATAAAACCCACTAATTAATGATGTCCTGGCTAAAAATGTTTTACAAGTGGCCATAGACTGATACATTGTTAGTGAGTTGCTATGTATATATATATATAGGAGAAAAGATCAAACAACAGGAGGGAGGGGGTGAGTAGCTCAAATGTGCTGTTAGCATGTTAGCAGAGCGATGCTACTGTGAACCGAGGAGCTATTGTCTTGATGTGAGCTTATATCTGTTATTAATCTCTGTCTCTCTTCCACAGCATGTCTTTATCCTGTTTTTCTTCTCTCACCCCAACCGGTCGCAGCAGATGGCCCCGTCCCTCCCTGAGCCTGGTTCTGCTGGAGGTTTCTTCCTGTTAAAAGGGAGTTTTTCCTTCCCACTGTCGCCAAAGTGCTTGCTCATAGGGGGTCATATGATTGTTGGGTTTTTCTCTGTATGTATTATTGTGCGAGCTCCTGTACAATATAAAGCACCTTGAGGCGACTTCTGTTGTGATTTGGCGCTATATAAATAAAATTGAATTGAATTGAATTGAATTCTACTCAGGGTTTTTTCTTCCAGTTCAGAGCAGAAATGTTTTTGTTAAGATACTGGATGTTGTGTTTTTCTCCACAATTTTAATTATAAGCTTGATATATTGCTGCTAACAGCAACAGGGATGAGTCAGTGAGTCAGTTGGGCTTGTGAATCATGATTCATGAGTCAGTAAAGTGATTCTCGAGTATTGAACGATTCGTTCATGATTCGCGCATCACTAGTGAAAATTTATGCTATGTCTTCTAATGATACTGCCTAAGGGAAGCATGTATAATGTAAACAGAATTGGTCCTAGTGAAAAAACAAATCATTAACATGTGACATCAGCTGACGTGACCAGAGCCAATAAGAGATCAATATACTGTAGCTCCCCATTTAAAGGAGCAGTCCAACAATTTGAAGACATTTGCGTGACAGTCTGCAGTCAGGTGTCCGTTACTCTGTTCTCCTGGGAGCTGCATGGCATCTCAGGTGGCCTCTGTCGACTGGACATGGACAGCAGGGTGACCTTTGACCTTGGGCCTGACGATAAAGATGACACATTCTTGACCAGAGAGTATGTTTTATCCTCAGAATCACAGTGGCAGCACAGAGTGCTCTTGGCCTTTTGCCTGAACTCCGTGGACACGTAGTAGAAAATGAACGGGTCGATGCAGCTGTTGAAGGTGCTCACCGCCAAGCTCACCATGTAGGGCATGTAGAGGTCCTCTCCATCTCCATCCAGTGGTCCTCCAGGGCATGAAGCAGGTATGGAGGAGATCAAAACTCCAGACATCCAGAGGCCCCCAGAACACAAGAGACCAAGGAAGACCAACAGAGGGGCAGCCGCGCCACTATCCCAGAAAGAGCTGAGGAGAGTCCCAGATGAGGGGTCACTCAGCAGCCGCGGAGCAGAAGCCAGGGGGGGGTTGCAGTGACGTGCCCGTGAGCTCCGCCGGCAGCCAGCTGTGCCTGAGTGACCGAGCCCCAGGCCGAGAGGCCGAGGGCACCCCATCCCCGAAGTGGCCAAGCGAGCCCCCGAGTCATTCTAACTACCAGAAATCTCGAAGCACAGGCCGAGGGGACGGTGTGGCAGCAATTTTTCACACCAGCCTATTAATCAACCAAAGACCAAGACAGACTTTTAATTCATTTGAAAGCCTGATGCTGAGCCTCGTCCACCCGAGCTTTAAAAGTCAGAAACCAGTCTTACTTGTTATCATCTATCGTCCACCTGGGCCTTACACAGAGTTTCTCTCTGATTTCTCAGACTTTTTATCTGATTTAGTGCTCAGCTCAGATAAAATAATTATTGTGGGTGATTTTAACATCCATGTAGATGCTAAAAATGACAGCCTCAACATTGCATTTAATCTGTTATTAGACTCAATTGGCTTCTCTCAAAATGTAAAAGAACCCACCCACCACTTTAATCACACTCTAGAGCTTGTTTTAACATATGGCATAGAAACTGAACATTTAACAGTGTTTCCTGAAAACCCTCTGCTGTCTGATCATTTCCTGATAACATTTACATTTACAATAATTGATTACACAGCAGTGGAGAGTAGACTTTATCACAGTAGATGTCTTTCTGAAAGTGCTGTAACTAAGTTTAAGAATATAATCCACCCACTGTTATCATCTTCAATGCCCTGTACCAACATAGAGCAGAGCAGCTATCTGAACGCTACTCCAACAGAGGTCGATTATCTTGTTAATAATTTTACCTCCTCACTACGTATGCGACTCTGGATACTGTAGCTCCTGTGAAAACTAAGGCCTCAAATCCGAAGTACCTGACTCCGTGGTATAATTCTCAAACACGTTGCCTAAAGCAGATAACTCGTAAGCTGGAGAGGAAATGGCGTCACAAATTTAGAGGATCATCATTTAGCCTGGAGAAATAGTTTGCTGCTTTATAAGAAAGCCCTCCGCAAAGCCAGAACATCTTACTATTCGTCACTGATTGAAGAAAATAAGAACAACCCCAGGTTTCTCTTCAGCACTGTAGCCAGGCTGACAAACAGTCAGAGCTCTACTGAGCCAACCATCCCTTTAACGTTAACTAGTAATGACTTCATGAACTTCTTCACAAATAAAATTTTTATCATTAGAGAAAAAATTATCAATAATCATCCCACAGATGTAACATTATCTACAGCTACTTTTAGTACCATCGATGTTAAGTTAGACTCTTTTTCTCCAATTGATCTTTCTGAGTTAACTTCAATAATTAATTCCTCCAAACCATCAACGTGTCTTTTAGACCCCATTCCTACAAAACTGCTCAAAGAAGTCTTGCCATTAATTAATGCTTCAATCTTAAATATGATCAACCTATCTCTAATAATCGGCTATGTACCACAGGCCTTCAAGGTGGCTGTAGTTAAACCTTTACTTAAAAAGCATCTCTAGACCGAGCTGTCTTAGCTAATTATAGGCCAATCTCCAACCTTCCTTTCATATCAAACATCCTTGAAAGAGTAGTTGTCAAACAGCTAACAGATCATCTGCAGAGGAATGGCTTATTTGAAGAGTTTCAGTCAGGTAACCTTTAGTGAAGGTTACAGATGATCTTCTTATGGCCTCTGACAGTGGACTCATCTCTGTGCTTGTCCTGCTAGACCTCAGTGCTGCGTTCGATACTGTTGACCATAATATCCTATTAGAGCGATTAGAACATGCTGTAGGTATTACAGGTACTGCACTGCAGTGGTTTGTATCATATCTATCTAATAGACTCCAATTTGTACATGTAAATGGAGAGTCCTCTTCACACACTAAGGTCAATTATGGTGTTCCACAGGGTTCAGTGCTAGGACCAATTCTGTTTACATTATACATGCTTCCCTTAGGCAGCATCATTAGAAGACATAGCATACATTTTCACTACTATGCAGATGACACGCAGCTCTATCTGTCCATGAAGCCAGGTAACACACACCAATTAGTTAAACTGCAGGAATGTCTTAAAGACATAAAGACCTGGATGGCCGCTAACTTTCTGCTTCTTAATTCAGATCAAACTGAGGTTATTGTACTCGGCCCTGAAAATCTTAGAAATATGGTATCTAAGCAGATTCTTACTCTGGATGGCATTACCTTGGCCTCCAGTAATGCTGTGAGGAACCTTGAGTCATTTTTGACCAGGACATGTCCTTCAACGCACATATTAAACAAATATGTAAGACTGCTTTCTTCCATTTGCGCAACATCTCTAAAATTAGAAATATCCTGTCTCAGAGTGATGCTGAAAAACGAGTTCATGCATTTATTACTTCCAGGCTGGACTACTGTAATTCATTATTATCAGGATGTCCTAAAAACTCACTGAAAAGCCTTCAGCTGATCCAAAATGCTGCAGCAAGAGTCCTGACAGGGACTAGAAAGAGAGAGCAGATTTCTCCTGTTTTGGCTTCCCTTCACTGGCTTCCTGTTAAATCCAGAATTCAAAATCCTGCTCCTCACATTCAAGGTCTTAAATAATCAGGCCTCATCTTATCTTAATGACCTTGTAGTACCATATCACCCTATTAGAGCACTTCGCTCTCGCTCTGCAGGCCTACTTGTTGTTCCTAGAGTATTTAAAAGTAGAATGGGAGGCAGAGCCTTCAGTTTTCAGGCCCCTCTTCTGTGGAACCAGCTTCCAGTTTGGATTTGGGAGACAGACACTATCTCTACTTTCAAGATTAGGCTTCAAACTTTCCTTTTTGCTAAAGCATATAGTTAGGGCTGGACCAGGTGACTCTGAATCCTCCCTTAGTTATGCTGCAATAGACGTAGGCTGCCGGGGATTCCCATGATGCATTGAGTTTTTCCTTTCCAGTCACCTTTCTCACTCACTATGTGTTAATAGACCTCTCTGCATCGAATCATATCTGTTATTAATCTCTGTCTCTCTTCCACAGCATGTCTTTATCCTGTCTTCCTTCTCTCACCCCAACCAATCACAGCAGATGGCCCCGCCCTCCCTGAGCCTGGTTCTACCGGAGGTTTCTTCCTGTTAAAGGGAGTTTTCCTTCCCACTGTCGCCAAAGTGCTTGCTGATAGGGGGTCATATGATTGTTGGGTTTTTCTCTGTACCTATGAAGCGCCTTGAGGCGACTTTTGTTGTGATTTGGCGCTATATAAATAAAATTGAATTGAATTGAATTGAGCTGTGCGATAATAAGCCTCTGATGTTGTATTAATGGCTAACGTGTCCACCTGTGTGTGCCTGTCAGCCTATAAGAGCGAGATCATGAAGGTGGGTCTGCTGAGGTGTCGCGAGGAGCCTCCGAAGCTCCTTCAGGGGACCAGGTTCCAGGAGAGAACGTTCCAGATTCGAGACCACAAACTGCTGCTGCTCAAAGACAAGAAGGTAGTCGGGAACAGTAGACAGCAGTAAAACAAACAGTTAAAAAAGAATAGAATATATTAGATGTCATTGTACATGGACAACGAAACTGTGGGCGCTCCACACCAACTGTGGCTGAATAACTAACAAACAGGAGGAATGTGTACAAAAAGGAGAGAAAGGCGCATACTGGAGAACAAGAAGACGAGTAATACCTGGGAAAACATTAAAAACCAAAATAAGAACAGAAAACCAGCAAATCTCAGTAAAAGAACAGTAAAAAACAAAAGTCTCTCCATCTGTGTCTGCAGAGCATCAAACCTGAGAAGGAGTGGGCTCTGAAATCCTTAAAGATCTACATCGGCATCCGCAAGAAGCTGAAGGCTCCAACCAGGTAACACACACACACACACGTCTGGTTTGCTATCCTCGTGGGGACATCCCATTGATATAATGCTTTCCCAAGCTGCTTACCCTAACCATCAAAAATGAATGACTAACACTGACCCTACACCTAAAACTAACTCAAACGTAACCCTCACACCAAAACCACATTTTGAGTGTGAAAAAATGCCTTCAACCCTGGGCTGTTGGTCCCCACCAGTATAGTAAGAACCTGTTCACACACATACACACACACACACAAGCCCGTTCAGCTTTCTTAGTGAAGATCTTCATCGACATAATAGTTTCCCTAGCCCGTTACCCTAACCATTAAAAATGAATGCCTAACCCTTACCCTAAACCTAACCATAACCTAATTGTTCAAACTTGTGAGGACTGGTGTGTGTGTCCTCACAAGTGACTGTCAGTTCTCACAAGTATAGTAGAATGCAGATTTAAGTCCTCACAAAGATAGCTAGACAAGAACACTCACATACACACTCACACACACACACACACACACACACACACACTCCTGCGGTCTGAACTGAGCAGTGAGCGTCAAAGGCTGATGGCCATTATCTGATGGCCATTATCTGATGGCTTGTGTTTCCTGTGCAGGTGGGGCTTCACAGTGATGTCAGACAAACACCAGCTGTAAGTATCAGGGCTCACCTGTCCTCCTCAGTGTCACACTCACCTGCAGCAGCTGATGTTTGACGTCGTGCATTCAAATAAAAGCTCTGAGCGTTTCAGTCTTGCATGACATCAAAAGTATCTGCCCCTCCCCTCCACCAGGTACCTGTGCTGCAGCAGCGAGGCCGAGCTGTGGGATTGGATCACGAGCCTTCTCAGAGCTCAGGTACGTTTACCTGCACGCTGGTCTGGGATCAGCCGTCGCTCCTGTGCTGGCCATCATGAATGTGCTTCTGTTGCAGAACGATGACCCAGGTCCTCCGGCGCTGCGCCGCCACTCCTCCTCTGACATCTCCAAGCAGAAGTTCGGAACGATGCCGCTCGTCTCCATCAGAGGAGACGAGAGCAACAGCAGCATGCTGTCAGCCAATCAGACGCTGGTTAGAGTCCAACTCTCTCAGCTTTTTCTCAAACATGCTCAGTAAACTGTCACAGGTCAAATGCACAAACTCGTCATCTGTACTTTGTCTTCCCCTGCAGAGGAAACTACACGACCGGAGAACTCTCTCCATGTACTTTGTAAGTACTCTGTACTTCCTCTCGTCTCACTCGTGAGCCTGTAGTAAACGCTGGGGGGGCGGGGTTTAACCTTGGGACCGATCCCATCTCTCTGTGTTCTGGTGTGTCTCGTGTGTGTCTCCAGCCCATGAAGGTCCAGCAGGACTCGTTCGAGGAGCGCTCAGAGTCTCCTGACCTGCCTGAGCCGCTCTACGAGGAGGTCGGCGACTTCGGCCTGCAGGTCCTGAAGTCTCTGGAGACCAGCTTCCTGTCCAGCAGCATTGCAGAGACCCAGGAAGTGCCAGACCACTTCAGGTGAGACGTGGTCTCACCACCAGGTGAGACCACGTACCGGAAGTCGGACCCTGGTCGCTCAGGGGTCGGTCTCCTGATTAGGGAGTTCCCCAATCCACACATGGGTGAGACCTAGGATGGGAAATTGGTCTTGGAACGGGACCCGTGATGCCTATTGGCGAGACCTAAGATTGGAAATTGGTCCCCGGAAGAGATCCGTGATGCCTGTGTGTGAGGAGGTGGTCCTTCCTGCTTGGGGCTGAACCCCTCAGCGAAGGGGCCCCGCGATGCCTGTTGGCCACACAGTAAACCCCAATTGGGTACATTTTAAATTTAATAAAATAATTTTTGTTGGGTAGGCAGAAGGAGAGGAACCTGGCCCAGGGTCTTGCCCTAAACATAACCACTCCCCTTCTCTCTAACCCTAAACATACTTAACCCCCAAATTCATCGGCACTCAGAAAGAATTAAAAATCCACAAAGGATATAAATAAATAAATAAATGCCACTTAAAAAGCCTGCCTACAAGGGGATAAAAGACCACACGGGACACAAAGACAAGGGATAAAAACTTTATTACAAACAGAGAGATAACAAACAAGATAAAACCCAGAGAGGGACATTTAAAAATTAAAAATTCATTTGAGCTCCAGCCTGAGGAAGGCGTACAAAGCGCCGAAACGTCGCGATGAGCTCAATTTAAAATTCATGGCCTACTTAACCCCCGTGTTGGGCAATTTTTGGAACAATTGTGTTGGTGGGGGCACCATCCCCCATTCCACGAAGGACCGTGCACTTGTGGGTTTCCAGCTTTGCTGGGGCCCCAGTCCTTTTCCATATCCCACCCCCCCATCCTAACCCTTATTGGGAGGATAGGGAGAGGGAGGGGTCCAATATTTACAAGGGGTCATCAATTGGAATACTTAATAAGGTTGATAACATTGGGGAGGATATCATAAAATTCATGGGGGTATTGATTGAATTCATAAATTAATTTTAATAATTTACGGTATTATGGGATTAAAAATTTCATATTTGTAGTATAAACACAAGGGGCATACATGATTTGGGGGTCTGAAAATTTATAAGTTAAAATTTAAAGTGTAATAACATTTAACATAAACATTGGGATTAAAAATTAATATTAAAAATTTCATATTAAATTGGACCTTAAATATTACATATAAAAATAATTTGGGCCTACAGTAATTGAGTACATAGTGTGAAATATTATAATTCATGAAGAAAGCAATTTTTAAAATCATTGGGAAAGGGCTATTTACATAGGAAGGAAATTCAGATAAAAAAGACGAACGAAAAATCTAACTGGAACAGAGGGCATAAAAGGAGCTGACACACAGAGAGAGGGCATTTCGCCTTGAGACACAGAAGGAGCAACATCGCAGAGACTAGACTAGTGTTTTTTGTGCCACAGCCTGAAGAAGGCCCTTTTCAGGGCCGAAACGTCGCGGCGGCACAAATTGAAATTTGATTTCATTTAATTTCATTTAATTCATTTTATTTTTAATTCATAAATACAAAACTAATTAAAAACACAAACACAACAAAACTTTTATTTCATTTTATTTTATTTTATTCATTATCACTTTTAATTTTTGATTACTTATATACCAAAGGCGACATTATTAATATATAACAAAGGCGACACCACAACAACAAAAGCAATACACTACATAAATAAACAAAACAACAACACATTAAAAAGTCCATCGGGCTCGATGGCTTTTTTTGATGATCAGGATGGGTGGACGGTGGTCCGTCGTGGGAGGCGCCAGCGGCGTCCTGGGCGGTCCAACTTCCAGCAGCAGCGGGTCACCTGGGGGATGGACCGTGCACGTCCTCCTGCCTTCGAAAGAGGGGGGAGGAGTCAGTTTCCAATCCCTAATCGGCCTGTGCCTCCCTCGGGTTCTCGATTCCGTGGCTCTGGTCCTCCAGCCCGATCCTATGCTGATGTGGTTCGCCGAGGACGACCTCAAGATGAACCGAGAGTGACTGCTTCCTACTACCGGAGACCCAGATTAAACTGGGGACGCCAGTGGAGACCGCAGCCAAGATGGCAGCAGCAACAGGAACCAATGGACCAGGAAAAGCTGCAATTGGTTCGCAAGCTGCACACGGTGATCAGATTGGTGCATCACCTTCAGAATGTGACTCCCAAGGACGGGAGAGAGGAACCGCGGATGATTGTCCGTATGGTGGAGAACTTGGCCTCCATGATCAAGCCAGCCTTGCCAACACCTGAAACGCTGGACTTGATCCTGGGCAATGCTAAGAATTGGGGGTACACTACCCTCATGATTTTGGAGGAGCACTACTCCAAGCAGATTGATGTGATGAGGGGAGAGTTGGCCGAGGAGATGAGTCTGGACTGGAAAGAATGTTTCCAGATGGCCGTGAGGAGAGCTCGTAGAGACCTACCCCACATCACACAAGAAGTGCTGGACCACGCAGAGGCCCTGGTGACGGCATGCGCGGCCACAGCTACGGAAAGGGTGCCTCAGCCGGCTGGCAGGGAGGCAACAGAGGACGTGGAGAGGGGTTCTGTGCATGAGGAAGCACGGGCTCCTCCAGGGACAGTTGAGATGGCTCAACAGACAGACCCTCAACCCCTGAAGCAGCGGGTTTCGGTCCAAGTCCTCAGGCCTGCAGAATTGCGGCAGGATATGGGGACAATGACAGAAGAGAGATCCTACTGGACACCAGCTCCGAGTCAGGCAATCCAGCAGGAAGCTCAGGTACAGGAGGAAGCCCGGCCGGCTTCTCCTTTGCAGCAGAGACCGCCTCGTACCAGGGGTGCAAGACAGGGTTGTGTGATTCCTGAGTCCAATTTTCTGTTGGAGTTAGAGGAGCTTGATTCTTCACACGAGGGTGGTCAGGGTTCACAGCCAGCTCTGGTCGTAGGGGAGAGTCCACGTGATTCCCTGCTGGAAGAGAGAGAGGATGAGGTTAGACAGGACAGAACACCCATCTTAGTACCTACCTCACAGAGGTCAAGGGAGGATCCAGGGTCTCCTGCTAATGCACGGGATGATGCAGGGAGGAGCCTGGGCATGGATAGTTCATCTGAGCAGCGGAACCTGACTTCAACCCCAAAGCAATACTATTCTGTTAAACGGCATATTCACACGGAGAGAAAGATGATTGATTGGGGGCTGAGCATTCGGAAAAAGTGGGTTTTCCTGGGGGACTCGAATCTTGCAAGGTTTCCCGCACATGTGTTGCCGGACCTGCAGATAGACAGCTTTCCCGGGGCCAACTTCCGACATGCTCAAGCACTGGTTAGAAAGGCCACCATTCATTCCAATGTAGAGAAGGTGGTCTTGGCGTTCGGGTTGAATAACAAGAATCAAGGTGCAAAAGAAACAGCGATCAAGCAGATGTTAGGGGCCGTCAGAGCAGCGAAGAACCGGTTCCCTTTCTCGGAAATCTGGATTCCTCTCATTAATTTTTCCTCAGGCTTGAGCAGGGAGGAAATCCAGACACTCACGACCATGAACGCCTACATTTCTAGGAATTTGCCTTTCATCCCCAAGTTGTCAGAGAACGATTTCGGGACAGAGAGGGATGACATCCATTGGACCAGGACTACAGCGAGAGCCATGTTTAGACACTGGGTCTCGTTTTTAAACTTGAGGTCCCCTTAAGCCTGGCTCAGGGGGGGCAGAAGGGGCTCCAGCCCCTTGTGTCACAAAATGTGGTCAATCTGGCCAAAAACTTCACCCTTACGAGGGCACAGTCTGCTTTGTTAAACAGAGGCCTGTCTTTCGTGCCAATGATTGGACTTCACAAAAATCAGAAGACAACACTTCAATTGGATGTTCAGAACTACCATAGGCGTATCAAATTGGCGGCCTACTTCAAAGACTCACAGAACAGAGCGATTCCACCATTTGTGGGTACATCTACTTGGGAACCGCCACTAGACAAGCTGCCACCTGAGATTGGTTTATTAGTTGATAAGGATAAAAACATGTTAGATTCCGGGTTCAAAGTTGTTAAAAAAGCTCCGAACTTATCAGTGGCAGAGGTGAAAGCCTTGAGAGAGTTGATGGGCAACAGGACTATTGTCATTAAGCCAGCTGATAAGGGGAGCGCAGTGGTGATATTGTCTAGAGAGCAGTATGTGACAGAGGTTAAAAGACAGTTGTCAGATAGTATTTATTATAAAAAGTTAAAAGAGCCAATTTATTTACAGACGGTTCCTGTGGTGAGTAGGATTTTAGATGACCTTTATAATAAAAGGGTAATAAATAAAAAACAGAGTTCATACCTCAAAGGAGAGGGGCAACCAAGGCCCAGAAGGTTCTACATTTTGCCTAAAATCCACAAAGAACCTGAAAAGTGGACAGTTCCCCATGAAATCCCGCCAGGCAGACCCATTGTCTCTGACTGCGGTAGCGAGACCTACCAGACCGCGGAGTTTATTGATTTTTATTTGAATCCGCTTTCTATTAGGCATCCGTCCTATGTTAAGGATAGTTATTATTTCATTGATTTGGTTAGATCCCTGACAATCCCAGCTGACTCTTTTCTTTTTAGTATTGATATTGATAGTCTATACACTAACATAGACATTGCAGCGGGATTGCAGGCGGTAAGAGAGATATTTCAGAAGTATCCGGATGCCAAGAGACCGGATAAAGAGATCTTAGAACTTCTGGAGATTAATCTTAGACGTAATGATTTTGAGTTTGATGGAGACTTTTATCTGCAGATTAAAGGGACGGCAATGGGGAAACGGTTTGCGCCCGCTTATGCGAATATTTTTATGGCTAAGTGGGAGGCGGAGGCCTTGGAGAAGTGCCCGAAGAAGCCTCTCCATTATTTACGGTACCTCGATGACATATGGGGGGTGTGGCCATATTCAAAACCTGATTTTGAAGAATTTATTAGGACTTTAAATGCACATGATTGGTCGATACAATGTAAGTATGAATTGGATGATAAAAAAATTGATTTTTTGGACACTACGGTGTATAAAGGACCAAATTTCGAAGTACATAATAAGTTAGATATAAAAGTATTCTTTAAAAAGACTGACACACATGCACTATTGTACAAAACTAGTTTCCACCCCCGTCATACGTATAGAGGTATCGTAAAGGCTCAATTACTTCGATTTCATAGGATTTGCACGAGACAGGACGACTTCAAGGAAGCAGTCAAGGAATTGTTTGTCGCTTTGAGAAAGAGAGGATACTCTCGTCAATTTTTAAGACAGTGCTTGAGATCCTTTTTGGACCAGAAAGAAGCATTGGAAGGGGACCGTATCCCACTTATAACCACTTATTCGTTATTTAATGTTCAAATGCATAAGAAGCTGAAAGAAAACTTCGATTCTTTAATGATAAACACTGGAGTTTTGCCAAATAGGACAGTGATTTCGGCGTACAGGAGAAATAAAAACTTAAAAGACTACTTGGTCAGAGCAAGGCTGACGAGTCAGCAATTTTTGAAGCCAACAGTGTTGTTCGGCACTTTCTGTTCCTTGACCTTTGTCAAAAACAGGGTCAAGAAGACAATTTTTCCTGTACGGCAGAAATTCACGCCACAATCCACAAATTGCGTATATTTGATCTTTTGTGTGAAATGTGGTATACAATATGTAGGAGAGACTAAGAATTCGATTTCATTGAGGATGACACAACATCGTTATAATATTAAAAATCATAAAGAAAGGCAAACTCCATTAGTGGAACACTTTATTAATCATAGCTATAAGTCTCTGAGAGTTGCTGGTTTGGAAAGGAATGCCCTATGGACGGATTGGGAGAGAAAGAAGGTTGAGAGAAGATGGATTTATTGGTTGGATACTAAAGAACCAGATGGGTTAAACATTAGATTTCGGTGAATTGGATATGGACGGACTAGATTGATGGGGGGACGATGATTAGTGGATTGGGATGGCCGGGTTTGGCGTGATCGGGCGGGACTTCCTGTCTTACCGGCCCCTGACCTGAACTTAGGCCCTAACCTTAACCATTCCACCTTGCGTGGAACCCCATCCCCGATCTGAGCCCCAACCATATATCTTTATGACAGCCCTACCATGACGACTGGCCCTAACCACAACCCCACCCTTACATCTGGCCCTAACCCTAACCACACCCCCACCCCCGGCCCTAACCCTAACCTTCTCCCCCCTACCCCATTTTACCCCACCCCCCCATCCTAACCCTTATTGGGAGGATAGGGAGAGGGAGGGGTCCAATATTTACAAGGGGTCATCAATTGGAATACTTAATAAGGTTGATAACATTGGGGAGGATATCATAAAATTCATGGGGGTATTGATTGAATTCATAAATTAATTTTAATAATTTACGGTATTATGGGATTAAAAATTTCATATTTGTAGTATAAACACAAGGGGCATACATGATTTGGGGGTCTGAAAATTTATAAGTTAAAATTTAAAGTGTAATAACATTTAACATAAACATTGGGATTAAAAATTAATATTAAAAATTTCATATTAAATTGGACCTTAAATATTACATATAAAAATAATTTGGGCCTACAGTAATTGAGTACATAGTGTGAAATATTATAATTCATGAAGAAAGCAATTTTTAAAATCATTGGGAAAGGGCTATTTACATAGGAAGGAAATTCAGATAAAAAAAGACGAATCGAAAAATCTAACTGGAACAGAGGGCATAAAAGGAGCTGACACACAGAGAGAGGGCATTTCGCCTTGAGACACAGAAGGAGCAACATCGCAGAGACTAGACAAACACACACAAGTTTGTTTTGCTTGTTTTTTGTGCCACAGCCTGAAGAAGGCCCTTTTCAGGGCCGAAACGTCGCGGCGGCACAAATTGAAATTTGATTTCATTTAATTTCATTTAATTCATTTTATTTTTAATTCATAAATACAAAACTAATTAAAAACACAAACACAACAAAACTTTTATTTCATTTTATTTTATTTTATTCATTATCACTTTTAATTTTTGATTACTTATATACCAAAGGCGACATTATTAATATATAACAAAGGCGACACCACAACAACAAAAGCAATACACTACATAAATAAACAAAACAACAACACATTAAAAAGTCCATCGGGCTCGATGGCTTTTTTTGATGATCAGGATGGGTGGACGGTGGTCCGTCGTGGGAGGCGCCAGCGGCGTCCTGGGCGGTCCAACTTCCAGCAGCAGCGGGTCACCTGGGGGATGGACCGTGCACGTCCTCCTGCCTTCGAAAGAAGGGGTAGGAGTCAGTTTCCAACCCCTAACCCTAACCCCCTAACCCTAACCCAGGCTGCAATTTCTTCTGCCCAGGCCCGGACTCTAATTGGGGGGGTGGGATCACTCTGTATCTCCTTCACCATCGGGTGGGATCACTCTTTCTCTCCTTCACCATCGCGTGTCCAGGCCCAGGCTTCAATTGCTTCTGCCCAGGCCCGGACTCTAATTGGGGGGCGGGATCACTCTTTCTCTCCTTCACCATCGCGTGTCCAGGCCCAGGCTTCAATTTCTTCTGCCCAGGCCCGGACTCTAATTGGGGGTGGGATCACTCTGTCTCTCCTTCACCACCAGCGTGTCCAGGCCCAGGCTTCAATTTCTTCTGCCCAGGCCTTGACTCTAATTGGGGGGGTGGGATCACTCTGTCTCTCCTTCACCATCGGGTGGGATCACTCTGTATCTCCTTCACCATTGGGTGGGATCACTCTGTCTCTCCTTCACCATCGCGTGTCCAGGCCCAGGCTTCAATTTCTTCTGCCCAGGCCTGGACTCTAATTGTGGCGGGGATCACTCTGTATCTCCTTCACCATCGCGTGTCCAGGCCCAGGCTTCAATTTCTTCTGCCCAGGCCCGGACTCTAATTGGGGGGCGGGATCACTCTTTCTCTCCTTCACCATCGCGTGTCCTGGCCCAGGCTTCAATTTCTTCTGCCCAGGCCCGGACTCTAATTGGGGGAGTGGGATCACATTGTCTCTCCTTCACCATCGCGTGTCCAGGCCCAGGCTTCAATTTCTTCTGCCCAGGCCCGGACTCTCATTGGGGGGGTGTGATCACTCTGTCTCTCCTTCACCATCGGGTGGGATCACTCTGTCTCTCCATCTCCATCGGGTGGGATCACTCTGTCTCTCCTTCACCATCGCGTGTCCAGGCCCAGGCTTCAATTTCTTCTGCCCAGGCCCGGACTCTAATTGGGGGGGTGGGATCACTCTGTCTCTCCTTCACCATCGCGTGTCCAGGCCCAGGCTTCAATTTCTTCTGTCCAGGCCCGGACTCTAATTGTGGCGGGGATCACTCTCTCTCTCCTTCAACATCGCGTGTCCAGGCCCAGGCTTCAATTTGTTCTGCCCAAGCCCGGACTCTAATTGAGGGGTGGGATCTCTCTTTCTCTCCTTCACCATCGCGTGTCCAGGCCCAGGCTTCAATTTCTTCTGCCCAAGCCCGGACTCTAATTGGGGGGTGGGATCACTCTGTCCCTCTTTCACCATCGCGTGTCCAGGCCCAGGCTTTAACTTCTTCTGCCCAGGCCCGGACTCTAATTGGGGGGGTGGGATCACTCTGTCTCTCCTTCACCATGGCGTGTCAAGGCCCAGGCTTCACTTTCTTCTGCCCAGGCCCGGACTCTAATTGGGGGGGTGGGATCACTCTGTCACTCCTTCACCATCGGGTGGGATCACTCTGTATCTCCTTCACCATCGCGTGTCCAGGCCCAGGCTTCCATTTCTTCTGCCCAGGCCTTGACTCTAATTGGGGGTGGGATCACTCTGTCTCTCCTTCACCATCGCGTCCAGGCCCAGGCTTCAATTTCTTCTGCCCAGGTCCGGACTCTAATTGGGGGTGGGATCACTCTGTATCTCCTTCGCCATCGGGTGGGATCACTCTGTCTCTCCTTCACCATCGCGTGTCCAGGCCCAGGCTTCAATTTCTTCTGCCCAGGCCCGGACTCTAATTGTGGCGGCGATCACTCTCTCTCTCCTTCACCATCGCGTGTCCAGGCCCAGGCTTCAATTTCTTCTGCTCAGGCCCGGACTCTAATTGGGGGCTGGGATCACTCTGTATCTCCTTCGCCATCGGGTGGGATCACTCTCTCTCCCTTCACCATCGCGTGTACAGGCCCAGGCTTCAATTTCTTCTGCCCAGGCCCGGACTCTAATTGTGGCGGCGATCACTCTCTCTCCTTCACCATCAGCGTGTCCAGGCCCAGGCTTCAATTTCTTCTGCCCAGGCCCGGACTCTAATTGGGGGTGGGATCACTCTGTCTCTCCTTCACCATCGGGTGGGATCACTCTGTCTCTCCTTCACCAGCGGGTGGGATCACTCTTTCTCTCCCTCACCATCAGCGTGTCCAGGCCCAGGCTTCAATTTCTTCTGCCCAAGCCCGGACTCTAATTGGGGTGGGATCACTCTGTCCCTCCTTCACCATCGCGTGTCCAGGCCCAGGCTTCAATTTCTTCTGCCCAGGCCTGGACTCTAAATTGGGGGCGGGATTTCTCTGTCTCTCCCTCACCATCGCGTGTCCAGGCCCAGGCTTCAATTTCTTCTGCCCAGGCCTGGACTCTAATTTGGGGGCGGGATTACTCTTTCTCTCCTTCACCATCGCGTGTCCAGGCCCAGGCTTCAATTTCTTCTACCCAGGCCTGGACTCTAATTGGGGTGTGATCACTCTGTCTCTCCTTCACCATCGGGTGGGATCACTCTGTATCTCCTTCACCATCGCGTGTTCAGGCCCAGGTTTCAACTTCTTCTGCCCAGGCCCGGACTCTAATGGGAGGCAGGATCACTCTTTCTCTCCTTCACCATTGCGTGTCCAGGCCCAGGCTTCAATTTCTTCTGCCCAGGTCCGGACTCTAATTGTGGCGGGATCACTCTCTCTCTCTTTTAACATCCGTGTCCAGGCCCAGGCTTCAATTTCTTCTGCCCAGGCCTGGACTCTAATTGGGGGCGGGATTACTCTGTCTCTCCTTCACCATCGCGTGTCCTGGCCCAGGCTTCAATTTCTTCTGCCCAGGCCTGGACTCTAATTGGGGCGGCAGGATTACTCTTTCTCTCCTTCACCATCGGGTGGGATCACTCTGTCTCTCCTTCACCATCGGGTGGGATCACTCTGTCTCTCGTTCACCATCGCGTGTCCAGGCCCAGGCTTCAATTTCTTCTGCCCAGGCCTGGACTCTAATTGTGGCGGGGATCACTCTCTCTCTCTTTCAACATCGCGTGTCCAGGCCCAAGATTCAATTTCTTCTGCCCAGGCCCGGACTCTAATTGGGGGGCGGGATCACTCTTTCTCTCCTTCACCATCGCGTGTCCAGGCCCAGGCTTCAATTTCTTCTGCCCAAACCCGGACTCTAATTAGGGGTGGGATCACTCTTTCTCCTTCACCATTGCGTGTCCAGGCCCAGGCTTCAATTTCTTCTGCCCAAACCCGACTCTAATTGTGGCGGCGATCACTCTCTCTCTTCACCATCGCGTGTCCAGGCCGAGGCTTCAATTTCTTCTGCCCAGGCCTGGACTCTAATTGTGGCGGGATCACTCTCTCTCCTTCAACATCGCGTGACCAGGCCCAGGCTTCAATTTCTTCTGCCCAGGCCCGGACTCTAATTGGGGCGGGATCACTCTTTCTCTCCTTCACCATCGGGTGGGATCACTCTGTATCTCCTTCACCATCGGGTGGGATCACTCTGTCTCTCCTTCACCATCGCGTGGGATCACTCTGTCTCCCGTTCACCATCGCGTGTCCAGGCCCAGGCTTCAATTTTTTCTGCCCAAACCCGGACTCTAATTGGGGGGTGGGATCACTCTTTCTCTCCTTCACCATCGCGTGTCCAGGCCCAGTCTTCAACTTCTTCTGCCCAGGCCCGGACTCTAATTGTGGCGGCGATCACTCTCTCTCTCCTTCACCATCGAGTGTCCAGGCCCAGGCTTCAATTTCTTCTGCCCAGGCCTGGACTCTAATTGGGGGGGCGGGATTACTCTGTCTCTCCTTCACCATCGCGTGTCCTGGCCCAGGCTTCAATTTCTTCTGCCCAGGCCTGGACTCTAATTGGGGCGGCAGGATTACTCTTTCTCTCCTTCACCATCGGGTGGGATCACTCTGTCTCTCCTTCACCATCGGGTGGGATCACTCTGTCTCTCGTTCACCATCGCGTGTCCAGGCCCAGGCTTCAATTTCTTCTGCCCAGGCCTGGACTCTAATTGTGGCGGGGATCACTCTCTCTCTCTTTCAACATCGCGTGTCCAGGCCCAAGATTCAATTTCTTCTGCCCAGGCCCGGACTCTAATTGGGGGCGGGATCACTCTTTCTCTCCTTCACCATCGCGTGTCCAGGCCCAGGCTTCAATTTCTTCTGCCCAAACCCGGACTCTAATTAGGGGTGGGATCACTCTTTCTCTCCTTCACCATCGCGTGTCCAGGCCCAGGCTTCAATTTCTTCTGCCCAAACCCGGACTCTAATTGTGGCGGCGATCACTCTCTCTCCTTCACCATCAGCGTGTCCAGGCCGAGGCTTCAATTTCTTCTGCCCAGGCCTGGACTCCAATTGTGGCGGGATCACTCTCTCTCCTTCAACATCGCGTGACCAGGCCCAGGCTTCAATTTCTTCTGCCCAGGCCCGGACTCTAATTGGGGCGGGATCACTCTTTCTCTCCTTCACCATCGGGTGGGATCACTCTGTATCTCCTTCACCATCGGGTGGGATCACTCTGTCTCTCCTTCACCATCGCGTGGGATCACTCTGTCTTCCGTTCACCATCGCGTGTCCAGGCCCAGGCTTCAATTTTTTCTGCCCAAACCCGGACTCTAATTGGGGTGGGATCACTCTTTCTCCTTCACCATCGCGTGTCCAGGCCCAGTCTTCAACTTCTTCTGCCCAGGCCCGGACTCTAATTGTGGCGGCGATCACTCTCTCTCTCCTTCACCATCGAGTGTCCAGGCCCAGGCTTCAATTTCTTCTGCCCAGGCCTGGACTCTAATTGGGGCGGCGGGATTACTCTTTCTCTCCTTCACCATCGGGTGGGATCACTCTGTCTCTCGTTCACCATCGCGTGTCCAGGCCCAGGCTTCAATTTCTTCTGCCCAGGCCTGGACTCTAATTGTGGCGGGGATCACTCTCTCTCTCTTTCAACATCGCGTGTCCAGGCCCAAGATTCAATTTCTTCTGCCCAGGCCCGGACTCTAATTGGGGGGCGGGATCACTCTTTCTCTCCTTCACCATCGCGTGTCCAGGCCCAGGCTTCAATTTCTTCTGCCCAAACCCGGACTCTAATTAGGGGGTGGGATCACTCTTTCTCTCCTTCACCATCGCGTGTCCAGGCCCAGGCTTCAATTTCTTCTGCCCAAACCCGGACTCTAATTGTGGCGGCGATCACTCTCTCTCCTTCAACATCAGCGTGACCAGGCCCAGGCTTCAATTTCTTCTGCCCAGGCCCGGACTCTAATTGGGGGCGGGATCACTCTTTCTCTCCTTCACCATCGGGTGGGATCACTCTGTATCTCCTTCACCATCGGGTGGGATCACTCTGTCTCTCCTTCACCATCGCGTGGGATCACTCTGTCTCCCGTTCACCATCGCGTGTCCAGGCCCAGGCTTCAATTTTTCTGCCCAAACCCGGACTCTAATTGGGGGTGGGATCACTCTTTCTCTCCTTCACCATCGAGTGTCCAGGCCCAGGCTTCAATTACTTCTGCCCAGGCCCGGACTCTAATTGGGGGGGTGGGATCACTCTGTATCTCCTTCACCATCGGGTGGGATCATTCTGTCTCTCCTTCACCATCACGTGTCCAGGCCCAGGCTTCCATTTCTTCTGCCCAGACCTGGACTCTAATTGGGGGTGGGATCACTCTGTCTCCCTTCACCATCGCGTGTCCAGGCCCAGGCTTCAATTTCTTCTGCCCAGGTCCGGACTCTAATTGGGGGGGTGGAATCACTCTGTCCCTCCTTCACCATCGCGTGTCCAGGCCCAGGCTTCAATTTCTTCTGCCCAGGCCCGGACTATAATTGGGGGGTGGGATCACTCTCTCTCTCCTTCACCATCGCGTGTCCAGGCCCAGGCTTCAACTTCTTCTGCCCAGACCCGAACTCTAATTGGGGGGCGGGATCACTCTTTCTCTCCTTCACCATTGCGTGTCCAGGTCCAGGCTTCAACTTCTTCTGCCCAGGCCCGGACTCTAATTAGGGGGGCGGGGATCACTCTGTCTCTCCTTCACCATCGCGTGTCCAGGCCCAGGCTTCAATTTCTTCTGCCCAGACCCGGACTCTAATTGGGGGGCGGGATCACTCTTTCTCTCCTTCACCATCGCGTGTCCAGGCCCAGGCTTCAATTTCTTCTGCCCAGGCCTGGACTCTAATTGGGGGGGCGGGATCACTCTTTCTCTCCTTCACCATCGGATGGGATCACTCTGTATCTCCTTCACCATCGGGTGGGATCACTCTGTCTCTCCTTCACCATCGCGTGTCCAGGCCCAGGCTTCAATTTCTTCTGCCCAGGCCCGACTCTAACTGGGGGTGGGATCACTCTGTCTCTCCTTCACCATCGGGTGGGATCACTCTGTATCTCCTCCACCATCGGGTGGGATCACTCTGTCTCTCCTTCACCATCGCGTGTCCAGGCCCAGGCTTCCATTTCTTCTGCCCAGGCCCGGACTCTAATTGTGGCGGGGATCACTCTGTCTCTCCTTCACCATCGCGTGTCCAGGCCCAGGCTTCAATTTCTTCTGCCCAGGCCCGGACTCTAATTGGGGGGGGTGGGATCACTCTGTCTCTCCTTAACCATCCGGTGGGATCACTCTGTCTCTCCTTCACCATCGCGTGTCCAGGCCCAGGCTTCAATTTCTTCTGCCCAGGCCCGGACTCTAATTGGGGGGCGGGATCACTCTTTCTCTCCTTCACCATCGGGTGGGATCACTCTTTTTCTCCTTCACCATCGCGTGTCCAGGCCCAGGCTTCAATTTCTTCTGCCCAAACCCGGACTCTAATTGGGTGGTGGGATCACTCTTTCTCTCCTTCACCATCGCGTGTCCAGGCCCAGGCTTCAACTTCTTCTGCCCAGGCCCGGACTCTAATTGGGGGGCGGGATCACTCTTTCTCTCCTTCACCATCGGGTGGAATCATTCTGTCTCTCCTTCACCATCACGTGTCCAGGCCCAGGCTTCCATTTCTTCTGCCCAGACCTGGACTCTAATTGGGGGGGTGGGATCACTCTGTCTCTCCTTCACCATCGCGTGTCCAGGCCCAGGCTTCAATTTCTTCTGCCCAGGCCCGGACTCTAATTGGGGGGGTGGGATCACTCTGTCCCTCCTTCACCAACGCGTGTCCAGGCCCAGGCTTCAATTTCTTCTGCCCAGACCCGGACTCTAATTGGGGGGCGGGATCACTCTTTCTCTCCTTCACCATCGCGTGTCCAGGCCCAGGCTTCAATTTCTTCTGCCCAGGCCCGGACTCTAATTGGGGGGGTGGGATCACTCTGTCTCTCCTTCACCATCGCGTGTCCAGGCCCAGGCTTCAATTTCTTCTGCCCAGGCCTGGACTCTACTTGGGGGTGGGATCACTCTGTCTCTCCTTCACCATCGCGTGTCCAGGCCCAGGCTTCAACTTCTTCTGCCCAGGCCCGGACTCTAATTAGGGGGCGGGGATCACTCTGTCTCTCCTTCACCATCGCGTGTCGAGGCCCAGGCTTCAATTTCTTCTGCCCAGGCCTGGACTCTAATTGGGGGGGTGGGATCACTCTGTCTCTCCTTCACCATCGCGTGTCCAGGCCCAGGCTTCAATTTCTTCTGCCCAGGTCCGGACTCTAATTGGGGGGGGTGGGATCACTCTGTATCTCCTTCGCCATCGGGTGGGATCACTCTGTCTCTCCTTCACCATCGCGTGTCCAGGCCCAGGCTTCAATTTCTTCTGCCCAGGCCCGGACTCTAATTGTGGCGGCGATCACTCTCTCTCTCCTTCACCATCGCGTGTCCAGGCCCAGGCTTCAATTTCTTCTGCTCAGGCCCGGACTCTAATTGGGGGGCTGGGATCACTCTGTATCTCCTTCGCCATCGGGTGGGATCACTCTCTCTCTCCTTCACCATCGCGTGTACAGGCCCAGGCTTCAATTTCTTCTGCCCAGGCCCGGACTCTAATTGTGGCGGCGATCACTCTCTCTCTCCTTCACCATCGCGTGTCCAGGCCCAGGCTTCAATTTCTTCTGCCCAGGCCCGGACTCTAATTGGGGGGGTGGGATCACTCTGTCTCTCCTTCACCATCGGGTGGGATCACTCTGTCTCTCCTTCACCAGCGGGTGGGATCACTCTTTCTCTCCCTCACCATCGCGTGTCCAGGCCCAGGCTTCAATTTCTTCTGCCCAAGCCCGGACTCTAATTGGGGGGTGGGATCACTCTGTCCCTCCTTCACCATCGCGTGTCCAGGCCCAGGCTTCAATTTCTTCTGCCCAGGCCTGGACTCTAATTGGGGGGGCGGGATTTCTCTGTCTCTCCCTCACCATCGCGTGTCCAGGCCCAGGCTTCAATTTCTTCTGCCCAGGCCTGGACTCTAATTGGGGGCGGGATTACTCTTTCTCTCCTTCACCATCGCGTGTCCAGGCCCAGGCTTCAATTTCTTCTACCCAGGCCTGGACTCTAATTGGGGGGTGTGATCACTCTGTCTCTCCTTCACCATCGGGTGGGATCACTCTGTATCTCCTTCACCATCGCGTGTTCAGGCCCAGGTTTCAACTTCTTCTGCCCAGGCCCGGACTCTAATTGGGAGGCAGGATCACTCTTTCTCTCCTTCACCATTGCGTGTCCAGGCCCAGGCTTCAATTTCTTCTGCCCAGGTCCGGACTCTAATTGTGGCGGGGATCACTCTCTCTCTCTTTTAACATCCCGTGTCCAGGCCCAGGCTTCAATTTCTTCTGCCCAGGCCTGGACTCTAATTGGGGGGGCGGGATTACTCTGTCTCTCCTTCACCATCGCGTGTCCTGGCCCAGGCTTCAATTTCTTCTGCCCAGGCCTGGACTCTAATTGGGGCGGCAGGATTACTCTTTCTCTCCTTCACCATCGGGTGGGATCACTCTGTCTCTCCTTCACCATCGGGTGGGATCACTCTGTCTCTCGTTCACCATCAGCGTGTCCAGGCCCAGGCTTCAATTTCTTCTGCCCAGGCCTGGACTCCCAATTGTGGCGGGATCACTCTCTCTCTTTCAACATCGCGTGTCCAGGCCCAAGATTCAATTTCTTCTGCCCAGGCCCGGACTCTAATTGGGGGGCGGGATCACTCTTTCTCTCCTTCACCATCGCGTGTCCAGGCCCAGGCTTCAATTTCTTCTGCCCAAACCCGGACTCTAATTAGGGGGTGGGATCACTCTTTCTCTCCTTCACCATTGCGTGTCCAGGCCCAGGCTTCAATTTCTTCTGCCCAAACCCGGACTCTAATTGTGGCGGCGATCACTCTCTCTCTCCTTCACCATCGCGTGTCCAGGCCGAGGCTTCAATTTCTTCTGCCCAGGCCTGGACTCTAATTGTGGCGGGGATCACTCTCTCTCTCCTTCAACATCGCGTGACCAGGCCCAGGCTTCAATTTCTTCTGCCCAGGCCCGGACTCTAATTGGGGGGCGGGATCACTCTTTCTCTCCTTCACCATCGGGTGGGATCACTCTGTATCTCCTTCACCATCGGGTGGGATCACTCTGTCTCTCCTTCACCATCGCGTGGGATCACTCTGTCTCCCGTTCACCATCGCGTGTCCAGGCCCAGGCTTCAATTTTTTCTGCCCAAACCCGGACTCTAATTGGGGGGTGGGATCACTCTTTCTCTCCTTCACCATCGCGTGTCCAGGCCCAGTCTTCAACTTCTTCTGCCCAGGCCCGGACTCTAATTGTGGCGGCGATCACTCTCTCTCTCCTTCACCATCGAGTGTCCAGGCCCAGGCTTCAATTTCTTCTGCCCAGGCCTGGACTCCCAATTGGGGGCGGGATTACTCTGTCTCTCCTTCACCATCGCGTGTGTCCTGGCCCAGGCTTCAATTTCTTCTGCCCAGGCCTGGACTCTAATTGAGGCGGCAGGATTACTCTTTCTCTCCTTCACCATCGGGTGGGATCACTCTGTCTCTCCTTCACCATCGGGTGGGATCACTCTGTCTCTCGTTCACCATCGCGTGTCAGGCCCAGGCTTCAATTTCTTCTGCCCAGGCCTGGACTCCAATTGTGGCGGGGATCACTCTCTCTCTTTTCAACATCGCGTGTCCAGGCCCAAGATTCAATTTCTTCTGCCCAGGCCCGGACTCCCATTGGGGCGGGATCACTCTTTCTCTCCTTCACCATCGCGTGTCCAGGCCCAGGCTTCAATTTCTTCTGCCCAAACCCGGACTCTAATTAGGGGTGGGATCACTCTTTCTCTCCTTCACCATCGCGTGTCCAGGCCCAGGCTTCAATTTCTTCTGCCCAAACCCGGACTCTAATTGTGGCGGCGATCACTCTCTCTCTCCTTCACCATCGCGTGTCCAGGCCGAGGCTTCAATTTCTTCTGCCCAGGCCTGGACTCTAATTGTGGCGGGGATCACTCTCTCTCTCCTTCAACATCGCGTGACCAGGCCCAGGCTTCAATTTCTTCTGCCCAGGCCCGGACTCTAATTGGGGGGCGGGATCACTCTTTCTCTCCTTCACCATCGGGTGGGATCACTCTGTATCTCCTTCACCATCGGGTGGGATCACTCTGTCTCTCCTTCACCATCGCGTGGGATCACTCTGTCTTCCGTTCACCATCGCGTGTCCAGGCCCAGGCTTCAATTTTTCTGCCCAAACCCGGACTCTAATTGGGGGTGGGATCACTCTTTCTCTCCTTCACCATCAGCGTGTCCAGGCCCAGTCTTCAACTTCTTCTGCCCAGGCCCGGACTCTAATTGTGGCGGCGATCACTCTCTCTCTCTTCACCATCGAGTGTCCAGGCCCAGGCTTCAATTTCTTCTGCCCAGGCCTGGACTCTAATTGGGGCGGCGGGATTACTCTTTCTCTCCTTCACCATCGGGTGGGATCACTCTGTCTCTCGTTCACCATCAGCGTGTCCAGGCCCAGGCTTCAATTTCTTCTGCCCAGGCCTGGACTCCCAATTGTGGCGGGATCACTCTCTCTCTTTCAACATCGCGTGTCCAGGCCCAAGATTCAATTTCTTCTGCCCAGGCCCGGACTCTAATTGGGGGCGGGATCACTCTTTCTCTCCTTCACCATCGCGTGTCCAGGCCCAGGCTTCAATTTCTTCTGCCCAAACCCGGACTCTAATTAGGGGGTGGGATCACTCTTTCTCTCCTTCACCATCGCGTGTCCAGGCCCAGGCTTCAATTTCTTCTGCCCAAACCCGGACTCTAATTGTGGCGGCGATCACTCTCTCTCTCCTTCAACATCGCGTGACCAGGCCCAGGCTTCAATTTCTTCTGCCCAGGCCCGGACTCTAATTGGGGGGCGGGATCACTCTTTCTCTCCTTCACCATCGGGTGGGATCACTCTGTATCTCCTTCACCATCGGGTGGGATCACTCTGTCTCTCCTTCACCATCGCGTGGGATCACTCTGTCTCCCGTTCACCATCGCGTGTCCAGGCCCAGGCTTCAATTTTTTCTGCCCAAACCCGGACTCTAATTGGGGGGTGGGATCACTCTTTCTCTCCTTCACCATCGAGTGTCCAGGCCCAGGCTTCAATTACTTCTGCCCAGGCCCGGACTCTAATTGGGGGGGTGGGATCACTCTGTATCTCCTTCACCATCGGGTGGGATCATTCTGTCTCTCCTTCACCATCACGTGTCCAGGCCCAGGCTTCCATTTCTTCTGCCCAGACCTGGACTCTAATTGGGGGGGTGGGATCACTCTGTCTCTCCTTCACCATCGCGTGTCCAGGCCCAGGCTTCAATTTCTTCTGCCCAGGTCCGGACTCTAATTGGGGGTGGAATCACTCTGTCCCTCCTTCACCATCGCGTGTCCAGGCCCAGGCTTCAATTTCTTCTGCCCAGGCCCGGACTATAATTGGGGTGGGATCACTCTCTCTCTCTTCACCATCGCGTGTCCAGGCCCAGGCTTCAACTTCTTCTGCCCAGACCCGAACTCTAATTGGGGGCGGGATCACTCTTTCTCCTTCACCATTGCGTGTCCAGGTCCAGGCTTCAACTTCTTCTGCCCAGGCCCGGACTCTAATTAGGGGGCGGGATCACTCTGTCTCTCCTTCACCATCAGCGTGTCCAGGCCCAGGCTTCAATTTCTTCTGCCCAGACCCGGACTCTAATTGGGGGCGGGATCACTCTTTCTCTCCTTCACCATCGCGTGTCCAGGCCCAGGCTTCAATTTCTTCTGCCCAGGCCTGGACTCTGGTGGGGGCGGGATCACTCTTTCTCTCCTTCACCATCGGATGGGATCACTCTGTATCTCCTTCACCATCGGGTGGGATCACTCTGTCTCTCCTTCACCATCGCGTGTCCAGGCCCAGGCTTCAATTTCTTCTGCCCAGGCCCGGACTCTAACTGGGGGGGTGGGATCACTCTGTCTCTCCTTCACCATCGGGTGGGATCACTCTGTATCTCCTCCACCATCGGGTGGGATCACTCTGTCTCTCCTTCACCATCAGCGTGTCCAGGCCCAGGCTTCCATTTCTTCTGCCCAGGCCCGACTCTAATTGTGGCGGGATCACTCTGTCTCTCCTTCACCATCAGCGTGTCCAGGCCCAGGCTTCAATTTCTTCTGCCCAGGCCCGGACTCTAATTGGGGGTGGGATCACTCTGTCTCTCCTTAACCATCCGGTGGGATCACTCTGTCTCTCCTTCACCATCAGCGTGTCCAGGCCCAGGCTTCAATTTCTTCTGCCCAGGCCCGGACTCTAATTGGGGGGCGGGATCACTCTGTCTCTCCTTCACCATCGCGTGTCCAGGCCCAGGCTTCAATTTCTTCTGCCCAAACCCGGACTCTAATTGGGTGGTGGGATCACTCTTTCTCTCCTTCACCATCAGCGTGTCCAGGCCCAGGCTTCAACTTCTTCTGCCCAGGCCCGGACTCTAATTGGGGGCGGGATCACTCTTTCTCTCCTTCACCATCGGGTGGAATCATTCTGTCTCTCCTTCACCATCACGTGTCCAGGCCCAGGCTTCCATTTCTTCTGCCCAGACCTGGACTCTAATTGGGGGTGGGATCACTCTGTCTCTCCTTCACCATCGCGTGTCCAGGCCCAGGCTTCAATTTCTTCTGCCCAGGCCCGGACTCTAATTGGGGGTGGGATCACTCTGTCCCTCCTTCACCACCAGCGCGTGTCCAGGCCCAGGCTTCAATTTCTTCTGCCCAGACCCGGACTCTAATTGGGGCGGGATCACTCTTTCTCTCCTTCACCATCAGCGTGTCCAGGCCCAGGCTTCAATTTCTTCTGCCCAGGCCCGGACTCTAATTGGGGGGGTGGGATCACTCTGTCTCTCCTTCACCATCGCGTGTCCAGGCCCAGGCTTCAATTTCTTCTGCCCAGGCCTGGACTCTACTTGGGGGTGGGATCACTCTGTCTCTCCTTCACCATCGCGTGTCCAGGCCCAGGCTTCAACTTCTTCTGCCCAGGCCCGGACTCTAATTAGGGGGGCGGGGATCACTCTGTCTCTCCTTCACCATCGCGTGTCGAGGCCCAGGCTTCAATTTCTTCTGCCCAGGCCTGGACTCTAATTGGGGGTGGGATCACTCTGTCTCTCCTTCACCATCGCGCGTGTCCAGGCCCAGGCTTCAACTTCTTCTGCCCAGGCCCGGACTCTAATTAGGGGGCGGGATCACTCTGTCTCTCCTTCACCATCGCGTGTCCAGGCCCAGGCTTCAATTTTTTTTCTGCCCAGACCCGGACTCTAATTGGGGGGGGATCACTCTTTCTCCTTCACCATCAGCGTGTCCAGGCCCAGGCTTCAATTTCTTCTGCCCAGGCCCGGACTCTAATTGGAGGGGTGGGATCACTCTGTATCTCCTTCACCATCGGGTGGAATCATTCTGTCTCTCCTTCACCATCACGTGTCCAGGCCCAGGCTTCCATTTCTTCTGCCCAGACCTGGACTCTAATTGGGGGGGTGGGATCACTCTGTCTCTCCTTCACCATCGCGTGTCCAGGCCCAGGCTTCAATTTCTTCTGCCCAGGCCCGGACTCTAATTGGGGGGGTGGGATCACTCTGTCTCTCCTTCACCATCGCGTGTCCAGGCCCAGGCTTCAATTTCTTCTGCCCAGGCCTGGACTCTAATTGGGGGGGTGGGATCACTCTGTCTCTCCTTCACCATCGCGTGTCCAGGCCCAGGCTTCAACTTCTTCTGCCCAGGCCCGGACTCTAATTAGGGGGGCGGGGATCTCTCTGTCTCTCCTTCACCATCGCGTGTCCAGGCCCAGGCTTCAATTTTTTCTGCCCAGACCCGGACTCTAATTGGGGGGCGGGATCACTCTTTCTCTCCTTCACCATCGCGTGTCCAGGTTCAGGCTTCAACTTCTTCTGCCCAGGCCCGGACTCTAATTGGGGGGCGGGATCACTCTTTCTCTCGTTCACCATTGCGTGTCCAGGCCCAGGCTTCAACTTCTTCTGCCCAGGCCCGGACTCTAATTGTGGCGGCGATCACTCTTTCTCTCCTTCACCATCGCGTGTCCAGGCCCAGGCTTCAACTTCTTCTGCCCAGGCCTGGACTCTAATTGGGGGGGTGGGATCACACTAGTTATGATCATGTCTCACCTCTAGTCTTCTCTGTCTTAATTTCAGGTTTCCACCATGTGTTGTAGATAGTTCAGGAGGTTAACTTGACCAAGCAGTCTTTGGGTTTCAGCTAAGTATTGTTTAGAATACCAGAATAGGGAGGATGGTGTAGTTTATTAGATTGATACATATATACCAACAGGACAGTGTACATCACTGTGACAACAGCGTTTGTTTTCATTCAAAGGCTTTATGGTTTTTCCTATAATACCTGGTGGGCCGGTCTCCAGTCAAAATGCCCGGGCCGATTTTTTGTCCCAGTCCAGCCCTGGTGTAACTGACTGTAAAAAGTCAGCATAAGGAAAATAAACTACACTTAAATTTGGTTTATATCTGACCCAGATAGACTGCAGGTCATAAGTTCTCACCTGAAGTTCATTTCCCCTGATACTGGGACCGACACCTGCGGCCGCCTCGGGTCTCTCCTCCCCCTGCCTCCCCTTTCCGTTGTTGTGCCAAAAAGTGATTGCCTGTTGCACCTGCTGGCCTCCACCACTTGCTAATGTTACTCAATTTGTGAAAGCTCCGCAATAGCCACTACCAAACAATTGAGTTATTTTTACACATCTCCCAGCATCTGGCCAATCCACCACCTTTCAGCGTTTATACCGTTACGAAAAAAACAAATAACAACAACAACAACAACAACCAAAAAAAACCCCATCGGCCCATAAAAAAGAAAAATGACCATCGGCTCACCGGGCAAATGCCGGTATGCCCGATAATGAGTCCAACTATGTCACTTGGTAGAAGCTCCTTACCGTTTGAAGAAATCTCTTCTCAATCTGCTGTCCTCTTTTGCTTGCATCTTTTTTTTTTTCCATCTAAGACTGACGTTATTCCATGTTAATTAGTTTTCCCCGTGAAAAACACAGCAACTCATCTTATTCCTGGGCGCCAGGGATTCGTACTCCGGATCTCAGCAGAGAAGTGCCAATAAACGTTGCAGGCTCATCCAGGTATCAGTTTGACACAGGTTCTCTTCTGTGACGTCACAGTTGGAACACTAACGCCTCTGCGTAACCATGTTTACAGGGGGACGCTTTGGAGCTCTGCTGCTCAGCAACAGAAGATTTCAGGTTAAACTCTAAATCCAAATAAAATCAATATACTGTATATGTGTATAGTGTACCGCGTAAGAGTTCATTTTATGGAAGAGGTTGACAGGTGACCGATGGCAGCCATACTGAGGTGAGTTGTTGAGGATATGTCGAGCTGTTGATAAGCACGGCTGTTTTTGTGCTCTTATATACTGTTAGCCTGTTTTGGCTGGCGTTAGTGAAGCTGCTTTCAACTGGATGTAACATTGTTGAACTCTGATGATTAATGAATAAACTCTCGATGTGACGATGGTAGAATGTAATTGTAACCCTGTATTAATTTAGTCGTTTGATACCGTTTAATATTCAGTACATCTGTTTGGTGTTTTGTTTTTAACATGCCCTGGAAAAAGTTTAAGTTTTACAATGCCGCTGATTTACGACTCTTTCGCGACAGTCAACTGTGGCGGTTCTCAGAGGTAGCTCATGTGAGCCAGCAGTGACATCTGTACATTTATTCTCCTGCTAGGTAAGAATTGGTGTTTTATACGTACATTGTTTCTTTCTATATGTTATCGTTTGGTTATGTTATGATGTGTGGTTAATGATGATTATTAGTGTGCTAATCGTGAATAAGCTAGTAAGCTTGAAAATTAGCAGCCATGTTAAGCGGACTTCGGTGATCAAGTTCGTGTGTCACTGTTTGGAATATAAACCCATATGGCTTGCACTACTTTTAAGATGTAAGCTAAAGGGATGTGTTTTTAAAAAGGTGCAAGAAGGACCTAACTCAGTGAGCAATGTGTGTTCAGTGTACAGTAAGTTGTCATTCATGTTGTGCATTTGAACTAGCAGACTGCACTGTTGTTGTTTAGGGGCTATGAGCACACATGGTCTGTAGCTGTGTCAGAGCAAGCTTTTGTGAGCCAGCGGTGATATCTGTACACGCAGTACCTTTAAAATACTCATGTTTCATTCTCCTGCTAGCAGTGGAGGAGACTTTTCTGCTGTGGAATTAGCCCTGCTGTCCTGCCGTCTTACTGGTGCCACTGAGGGATCAGCGGCTGCTACATATTCTTCTCGACCTCGAGTATTTGGACTGAAGGACTCACAGACACGTTTCATATTTAGCTCTATACATTTTTTTAAATTTTTTTTTTAATATATATTTTCTTGGCCAGCTATTTTCTTATTCACAAAGGCTGTATGGAGACATTTTGGTTATTGCCACAGACACTTTCTCTTACTATGGATGGAGGATGTTGCACTTTTACAACCCATGGACTGAGAAAGGACTCAATAAGTCATATGTTCACATATTCCAGGGTTAAACAAAAGTGAGTCTCAATTTGATATTAAGTGATGTGTTGGTAACTGATGCCAATGTTTTTCTTCTTTCTCCCTGTTTAAATCCCATTCATGTAAGGGACCCTAATTTTATCCTGCTACAAACATATTCACCCAGTGTTATTTAAGTAAAGCGGATGTGAGAGAGGCTGTGATGAAGTCCTGGAGTTTTTAAGGATGTACGTGCTCCAGTCCAGAAATTTGTATGATATGTTGGACACAGGTGGTAAAGTGCCATCACATCCTGAATAAATTGTCCTCTGTTCTTTGGTAAGCTGACATATTGGTTACATAATCATATTGTTTATCTGAGGGGAAGTGTGAGTTTTAGAATACTGGAGCCTAAGGTTAGGTGCAATAATATTCAACTGTAATATTAGTTTATAACTAGGTCTTGTCAGTTAGCCGGTGTTCAATTCAATTCAATTCAATTTTATTTATATAGCGCCAAATCACAACAAAAGTCGCCTCAAGGCGCTTTATATTGTACAATAGATCGCACAATAATAAATACAGAGAAACCCCAACAATCATATCATATGACCCCCTATGAGCAAGCACTTTGGCGACAGTGGGAAGGAAAAACTCCCTTTTAACAGGAAGAAACCTCCGGCAGAACCAGGCTCAGGGAGGGGCGGCCATCTGCTGCGACCGGTTGGGGTGAAGAAGGAAAACAGGATGAATGACATGCTGTGGAAGAGAGACAGAAATTAATAACAGATATGATTCGATGCAGAGGGTCTATTAACACATAGTGAGTGGCTGGAAAGGAAAAACTCAATGCATCATGGGAATCCCGGCAGCCTCACGTCTATTGCAGCATAACTAAGGGAGGATTCAGGGTCACCTGGTCCAGCCCTAACTATATGCTTTAGCAAAAGGAAAGTTTTAAGCCTAATCTTGAAAGTAGAGATAGTGTCTGTCTCCCGAATCCAAACTGGAAGCTGGTTCCACAGAAGAGGGGCCTGAAAACTGAAGGCTCTGCCTCCCATTCTACTTTTAAATACTCTAGGAACAACAAGTAGGCCTGCAGAGCGAGAGCGAAGTGCTCTAATAGGGTGATATGGTACTACAAGGTCATTAAGATAAGATGGGGCCTGATTATTTAAGACCTTGTATGTGAGGAGCAGGATTTTGAATTCAATTCTGGATTTAACAGGAAGCCAATGAAGGAAGCCAAAACAGGAGAAATCTGCTCTCTCTTTCTAGTCCCTGTCAGGACTCTTGCTGCAGCATTTTGGATTAGCTGAAGACTTTTCAGGGAGTTTTAGGACATCCTGATAATAAAGAATTACAGTAGTCCAGCCTGGAAGTAATAAATGCATGAACTAGTTTTTCAGCATCACTCTGAGACAGGATATTTCTAATTTTAGATGTTGTTGCGCAAATGGAAGAAAGCAGTCTTACATATTTGTTTAATATGTGCATTGAAGGACATGTCCTGGTCAAAAATGACTCAAGGTTCCTCACAGTGTTACTGGAGGCCAAGGTAATGCCATCCAGAGTAAGAATCTGGTTAGATACCATATTTCTAAGATTTTCAGGGCTGAGTACAATAACCTCAGTTTTATCTGAATTAAGAAGCAGAAAGTTAGCGGACATCCAGGTCTTTATGTCTTTAAGACATTCCTGCAGTTTAACTAATTGGTGTGTGTTACCTGGCTTCATGGATAGATAGAGCTGCGTGTCATCTGCATAGCAGTGAAAATGTATGCTATGTCTTCTAATGATGCTGCCTAAGGGAAGCATGTATAATGTAAATAGAATTGGTCCTAGCACTGAACCCTGTGGAACATCATAATTGACCCTAGTGTGTGAAGAGGGCTCTCCATTTACATGAACAAATTGGAGTCTATTAGATAGATATGATACAAACCACTGCAGTGCAGTACCTGTAATACCTACAGCATGTTCTAATCGCTCTAATAGGATATTATGGTCAACAGTATCGAATGCAGCACTGAGGTCTAGCAGGACAAGCACAGAGATGAGTCCACTGTCAGAGGCCATAAGAAGATCATTTGTAACCTTCACTAAAGCTGTTTCTGTGCTGTGATGAGCTCTGAAACCTGACTGAAACTCTTCAAATAAGCCATTCCTCTGCAGATGATCTGTTAGCTGTTTGACAACTACTCTTTCAAGGATTTTTGATATAAAAGGAAGGTTGGAAATTGGCCTGTAATTAGCTAAGACTGCTGGGTCTAGAGATGCTTTTTGAGTAAAGGTTTAACTACAGCCACCTTGAAGGCCTGTGGTACATAGCCGATTATTAGAGATAGGTTGATCATACTTAAGATTGAAGAATTAATTAATGGCAGGACTTCTTTGAGCAGTTTTGTAGGAATGGGGTCTAAAAGACACGTTGATGGTTTGGAGGAATTAATTATTGAAGTTAACTCAGAAAGATCAATTGGAGAAAAGAGTCTAACTTAACATCGATGGTACTAAAAGTAGCTGTAGATAATATTACATCTGTGGGATGATTATTGGTAATTTTTTCTCTAATGATAAAAATTTTATTTGTGAAGAAGTTCATGAAGTCATTACTAGTTAACGTTAAAGGGATTGTTGGCTCAGTAGAGCTCTGACTGTTTGTCAGCCTGGCTACAGTGCTGAAGAGAAACCTGGGGTTGTTCTTATTTTCTTCAATCAGTGATGAATAGTAAGATGTTCTGGCTTTGCGGAGGGCTTTCTTATAAAGCAGCAAACTATTTCTCCAGGCTAAATGATGATCCTCTAAATTTGTGACGCCATTTCCTCTCCAGCTTACGAGTTATCTGCTTTAGGCTACGTGTTTGAGAATTATACCACGGAGTCAGGTACTTCTGATTTGAGGCCTTAGTTTTCACAGGAGCTACAGTATCCAGAGTCGTACGTAGTGAGAAGGTAAAATTATTAACAAGATAATCAACCTCTGTTGGAGTAGCGTTCAGGTAGCTGCTCTGCTCTGTGTTGGTACAGGGCATTGAAGATGATAACAGTGGGTGGATTATATTCTTAAACTTAGTTACAGCACTTTCAGAAAGACATCTACTTTGATAAAGTCTACTCTCCACTGCTGTGTAATCAATTATTGTAAATGTAAATGTTATCAGGAAATGATCAGACAGCAGAGGGTTTTCAGGAAACACTGTTAAATGTTCAGTTTCTATGCCATATGTTAAAACAAGATCTAGAGTGTGATTAAAGTGGTGGGTGGGTTCTTTTACATTCTGAGAGAAGCCAATTGAGTCTAATAACAGATTAAATGCGATGTTGAGGCTGTCATTTTAGCATCTACATGGATGTTAAAATCACCCACAATAATTATTTTATCTGAGCTGAGCACTAAATCAGATAAAAGTCTGAGAAATCAGAGAGAAACTCTGTGTAAGGCCCAGGTGGACGATAGATGATAACAAGTAAGACTGGTTTCTGAGTTTTACAGCTGGGGTGGACGAGGCTAAGCATCAGGCTTTCAAATGAATTAAAAGTCTGTCTTGGTCTTTCGTTAATTAATAGGCTGGTGTGAAAAATTGCTGCCACACCGCCCCTCGGCCTGTGCTTGGGATTTCTGGTAGTTAGAATGACTCGGGGTGTTGATTCATTTAAACTAACATACTCATCCTGCTGCAACCAGGTTTCTGTAAGGCAGAGTAAATCGATTTGTTGATCAATTATTAAGTCATATACTAACAGAGACTTGGAGGAGAGAGACCTAATATTTAATAATCCACATTTCACTGTTTTACTCTTTGGTTCAGATGTGGATACTGTATTGTTCTTTCTTTGTGATTTTTATGTTTAAGTTGTTTATTGCTGGTTTTTAGTTTGTTTTTGTCTGTTTGGGAGCTGACACAGTCTCTATGGAGATGGGTTTTTGGGGGGGGGGTACCAGGAGGAGAGAAGCTGCAGAGAGGCGTGTAAGACTGCAACTCTGCTTCCTGGTCCCAACTCTGGATAGTCATATTTTGGGGAGTTTAATAAATTGGTCCATATTTCTAGAAATGAGAGCTGCTCCATCCAAAGTGGGATGGATGCCGTCTCTCCTAACAAGACCAGGTTTCCTCCAGAAGGTTTGCCAATTATCTATGAAGCCCACATCGTTTCTGGGACACCACTCAGACAGCCAGCAATTTAAGGAGAACATGCGGCTAAACATGTCACTCCTGGTCTGATTGGGGAGGGGACCAGAGAAAACTACAGAGTCCGACATTGTTTGTTGTTGTTGTGTCAGAAAGTCATATCTGCCATAAACTAATTTCTGGTATTTGTCAAAAACCAGTTGATCATATTTAAACTGCTATAGACAACTTTTTGGTCTATAATATGTGAAACATGTCAAATGTATCCCTCATGAGTGATATTGAGTTATCTTGTGCCACAAATAACATTCCTGTCACAAGGTAGAAGCTGCAATCAGTTTTTGGCAGTGATTTTTACTTCTTATTCATTCATTTGACATTAAAATGGCTCTTTTAAAGAGCAGTCTGGCCAAGAGGACAGCAGAAATTGCAACAAATATAATAATAGTTTTGTAAACATATTTTAAGTGTCCCAAAAGGACTGGGTTGGTTTTAATGTAGTTACAATAACACAGAGTTATAAATATACTTGAAAAAATGGGTCGTTATTAAATTTGATATATACCCTTTTGTGAATCATGCTCACTAAAGTCTATTTACCAATATAAGTGAAGACATTGGAAATCAGTTTTTGTCAGACTTTTTGGCACAACGCTGGAGGTAAAACAGGTATGATCCTTCATATCTGGAGTCTGAAGGTGCAGACGTAAGTTCAGATATCCCTGGGATGTTTAAGAGTTTAGAATTTCTCTGGTTCATTGGCTTTAGTCAGATAAGTCAGTAATCACCCAAGATTAGTTCCCTAGTACTCCTGAATTCAAATAAATATTCAGGGGATTGGGCCCTGTGCTTTCCCACAGGTGAACTCAGGTGAAATGAAAGAAGTAGTGGATGCCCTCCTCCTCTGGCACAATGATAACTCAGAAAAGCTCCTTGGAGTAAGGAGATCAGGCTCAGAAGTGGTTCTTTCTAAGAATGTATATCTGTATTTATAAATGACATCCTAAGGATGAGTAATGCTTAAATAATGAGGAATTAAGCAGTGACCAGTGACACGTTTAAAAATGTCTCATTGTTATCTACTATTCTGTGTTTGTTTATGAGTACAAGATCCTTTTTTTCTATCAAATAACCTAAAAAATGACTGACTGCACCTTTAAAAATACTAACTTAAGTAACCAAGATAAGCCAGCAGTCCACAGCAAATAATTTGTGCACCATGTCACTAAAGTTATTTTAACTGCAAATTTAAAAGTAAACATAAATGAACCAAAGAGGAAGTGACATGACTTTGAGGACAGATGTGATCAGATGGAAAGTGCAGAAAGCTGACTGATGTCCATCTGTGGCTGCATTAAATGTTGGCCTGTCCTGTATTAGGCATTAAGGATTTTCTTTGATGGCCATTTAGCTCTTATGGCATGATATTTGTTTAATAATTGATTGGTACAGTGTATTAAATAATTTGATAAATAAGATGTTAAAAACCTCATCATCATATCAAACATGATCGATTTGGGGGGAGTTTGTTTGGCACATGCTGACTGCTTTCTAATTCTAACCAGAACAGGAGGCGAGAGCAGAGAACAAGAGTGCAGCAGTTTGGTGAAAGGAACAGGAAAGGTGAAGAAGAGGTGAGCATCCAAAAGACGAGCAAGAGGACAGTTTCAAAGGAGACATTATGGCACAATAAAAGCTGTAAGAGCAGAGATTCATTCATATTTTTACTATTTTTTCTTTAGGTTTTACTCCCACTGCTTACAATAAATCAAATATATAATACAAACAAGAAGAACTCAAATTGCATTGATTGTTCAGTATAATTCTGTGACTTCAACCTTTAGCTAACGTATAATGTTTGACTTTTTATATAAATGTGACTATAAAATATAGTCAATAATATTAAAAAGGTGCTGTTACTGAGTGAAACTTCCAAAGATTTCAGATCTGGATGTAGTCCCAGTGTTTTAAGATCCTAGCAGCGCTCGTATTTATGGCCACATTTTTCAAAGATACGAGCTATCTGGGTGCTGACTCAGGGGGACCACTTTAGTTCATTGAAACTTTAATGCCAGTTTAGTTTAAGACATTAAGCTGGACACATTTTGAATCAAATTGATAATAACAGAGCGATGCTGGACATAAGCAGCTGTGTTAGTGTGACGCCCTGCATATTTGAAGGATTGCGATAAACTTCCGTTCTTACTGAATCTGTAACATTGTCTTGATCTGCCTACATCATTTTTTAAATAGTTTGCATTGTTAAATGAGTTTTGTAAATGGACTGATTCTTACATAGCGCTTTTCTACTCTCCCGGAGTACTCAAAGCGCTATACAACATGCCTCATTCACACCCACTCATACAAGCACTTCTAAACTCAAGTGCAAACTAAACTACATTCATACTCCGATGAACGCATCAGAGGGCAACTTGGGGTTAGTATCTTGCCCAAGGATATTTGGCATGCAGACTAGGAAAGCCAAGGATCAAACCACCAACCTTCCAATCAGAAGCTGATCTGCTCTACCACCTGAGCCACAGCGACACAGTTTTGTGTTACTGTGCACAGAGAAAAACTCACCTGATGTAGTGGTAAGGCCATGTTCACCACTAGATGGAGACAACCTGGCACAGGTATTTTTTCTACATACTAAATTTCACACTGAAAAGCCTTGGTGGGAATTTTTGTTTTATTAAATTCCAGTTCTTTGTATTCTTTTCAGCAAAGAGAGACACGGCTCCGAATGGTCTAACTCAAAAAATGATCTTTAATTTTACATTTTCCGGAAAATGGAGACTGAGCACACATGGAAACGCCAGCTCACGTCTGGGGCATCAGGAGCCTGTCTCGCTATATATATTTTTCAACACGTCACCCATAGTTTCGATACAAACAAACCCTTATATGGAACAAGTTCCTCTTTTCTGTGTCTGATTTATTAATATGCCTGTGCACTGAAACTTCCTGTTCTCTGCACAAGACGTGCAGTCTACTCTGTGACTTTTGGCCTACATTCTAACTCACAAGGGCGTTTTCCTACACTGGGCTCTATAAAACAATATAAACAGAAAATAAGCATTAAGAATATATATTAATTACATGACAGTTCACCCCCTTTTTGTGTTTCCCCAAGAAACACAACATAATTCCTAATTTATCCCATTAAGTTTTACTTTCATGTGACAATAATAGCTAAAATATAACAAAGATCAAGCTCTTAGACAGCACCTCATGTTTGCGCTGGGCTGTAAACTACTTTTTAAGTAGAATCCCAGTTTAAACCCACTTCTGACTTCCCTCACTGCTCACGGTAGAATCCAATCAAATATAATTAACTTTTTCTGGTAAACGGGCCTACATTACTTTTGTCACTCTTTGGAAACAGCCTCTATAAAGTTAACCTGTTTCCTCTTTAAAACTTAGGCCTGGTTTCTTCGCCCCCTTTAACGGGTAGCGCACATCCGGCCTGAACACTGTGTGTGGGCAATTTACATAACATAGAAATCCTGCAAACTATTACTAAAGTCCCTATCATTACTCCTTATTATTTTATGGTCACATTTAACCTGTATCTAACAAGCTTTTAGTCTCCTAAACAACACATTTTCTGGAACTGTGCTTCTCTGTGCTCTGCGCTTCTTTTTCTGGTTGGTTCCGGTTGGTCTGAGGCTTCCTGGATTCTCGCCACCCCTGTGGTCGCTGTGGTTCTGGAATCTTCTCCTGTAAAGGATAGAAAACAAAACGCCTCTCTCTGCTACACCTCAATAATCTACTGTGTTCATCTATTGTTCCCTTAATTATTCAAAGTTGGTTCAAAATATCATGTTCTGGGCTCTATCCTTTACTTAATCTTTACTTAACCTTAATGTTCTTTATGTGTGTGAGCAACACTTTTAATTTTATTAAACACACCCAGGGTAAAATATACACCATCAGCCTATTAGCATAGAAAGCAAAATAAAAAATGTCTTGAGGTCTTTCCAGTGTTTTCAAAATTGTTTTTGCCACATAAGTATAAATCTAAATCATGCATGTGTAATATAGAAAAAAGCACAAACAGTTGTGCTGTTTGTTCATAATAAATGGGTAGGGGTGCACAGTCAGTAAAAGTCACCAAGGCTCTGCAGAGCTCCAAACCTCCTCTGCCACAGACAGAAGCATCAAAAATGTGCACTGGGAGCTTCATGGCATGGATTTCTACAGCCACGCAAATCTATATGTATGTGGCCAAGAACCTTAGTCCTTGTAGGGTATCTTAGCATGGTTTACTTGTGTCAGTTAGGTCAGCTAGTGGGAGGGCAGAGAGGGCAGCCTTTACAGTATTTTATTGTAGAGTGACAGGAACTGCCTATGAGCTTCTAATAAGCAATAAATATTGACAGAAGATATATCAAAGGAAATATATTGATGAAAATCAAAGAAGAGAAACATTTATGTGATGTTCCATTTTCCTGAGAACTGATTGGCTGTGATGAGTCCTTCAAGTACTACATGCTACTTTGTCCTGCTGGTTAAGTCTGCTGTCTGTTCTCAGGCCTCCTCCTGTTTCACTGCCATATATCCATCACCAGAGGGCTCCACTGACCTGCCTGCTGACATCAGAGCACACCCCTGTGTCATGTGACCTGGCAAAGCTGGACTCAGACCTGGCCCAGGCAAGTTCAAAGGCAGTTGTGGTAGAGAGAGCAGAGAGTATAGTAGAGCACCGGAAGGATGAGGTGGAAACAGGAAGTGTGTAGATTCAGTGGATTTGGCATCCTCCATCTGTCTCCATGCTCTCTTTACTGGCCTTCTAAAAATCACTTCTAAAAACTCCTGTAGCTGTGTAGCTGCTTTTGTTTAAATGTTTAGGATAGCATTTAGAATTCAACTTTACTGTCATTACACATGTCTAAATACAGGGTAACAAAATACAGTTTGCATCTAATCAGTAAGTGCAATAAGAGCAAATATACAGATGTACTGATATATACAGAATGGTGAAATAGTTATGAACAGAGAGACCAAATATACAGCTGAAGTTCAGACAAATGTATAGCATATAGATGTTCTATATTGCTGTACAGACGGGCAGATATACAGGTGTACCATGAACAAATATACAGATGTGCTACATATATACAGATATATCAGTGTGAGTTAAACAGATCTACAGAGTGCTATGACTATATCTACAGCAGTGGAAGCATAGCTCTCTGAACAGACTATAATAGACACTATAACAGAGACTATACTCTGTCAGTGTCCTAAAACTATAGCAGTAACCAATGTGAGCATATGGTGAAGGTTGAGAATGAAATGATCACGGTCACTGGGAGGAGGAGTGTAGAAGGGTTCAGTGAGTGTGGATGGAAACGTGCGGGGGACTGAGTTCAGTAGGGTGACAGCTGTGGGGAAGAAGCTGTTCCTAAACCTGCTGGTTTTAGTTTGAAGGCTCCTGTAGCGCCTTCTGGAGGACAGGAGCTGGAGGCAGGATGAGAGGAGTCCCTGAGAATGATGCGTGCTCGGCGTAGACATCTCTTCTTGTGGACATCCTCAATGGCAGGAAGTGGAGTCCCTGTGATGCCTTGGCCGGCTTTCACCACCCGCTGCAGTGCCTTGCGGTCAGCAACAGAGCAGTTCCCATACCAGACTGTGACACAGTTGGTCAGGATGCTCTCTATCGCACAGCGGTAGAAGTTAACCAGTATGTCAGTAGACAGGTGGTTCTTCTTCAGTATCCTAAAGAAAAAAAGGCGCTGATGGGCCTTCTTGACCAGGCTGGAGGTGTTAGTTGACCAGGACAGATTCTCAAAGATGTGGGTCCCCTAGAACTTGAAGCTGGAGACCCGTTCAACAGCTGTGCCATTTATGTAGATGGGGACACGGGTATCTCGCTTCTCCCTCCTGAAGTCCACAATGAGGTCTTTGGTTTTGCTGGTATTCAGGAGCAGGTTATTGTCAGCACCACACAGCTAGGTGCTTTACGTCTTCCCTGTAGCCAGTCTCATCGTTGTCACTGATGAGACAGTCACCGCGGTGTCATCTGCAGACTTGATGATGGAGTTGGATCCGTACCCTAGGTCTGCAGTCATAGAGGAATGGTCTCAGCACACAGCCCTGTGAAGTGCCAGTGTGAGTGTGATGGTGGTAGAGCAGTTATGGCCTGGCCTAACATGCTGGGGTCTGTTGGTCAGAAAGTCCATGATCCAGGTACAGATGGAGTTGCTGAGTCCAAGATCCACAAGTTTGGTGACCAGCTTGGAGGGAATAACTGTACTGAATGCTGAGCTGAAGTCAACAAACAGCATTCTTACATAAGTATTGCATAAATATCTGAGTACACGTTGCAAGAAACTACATTCCCAGATCACATCCAGTGTGTGCTGGAAAATTTGCAACAATTCTACAAAAATGTTCCACATGGTTGTTTTTATTTTCTTCCTACTGGTGATGATCCAGTGGGGCTCCAGTCACTCCAGACTCCCCTGTGGTTCCACAAAACAAACAAACTTGTGCATCCATGACTGATCCTGCTGCTTCCACTGCACTTCACTGCTGTATGAATTGAATTGATGAATATGAATTGATCTTTTCATGACTGTTCACTTTGGACAAGCAGGAAACAGAGGTGACGCTGACTTGTGGCTTTGCAGGATGATTCCCTTTAACAACAAGAGCATGCACACAGTTTGTTTAGGCCACCATGAAGAGCTCACATTGTAAATCACAAAGAGCCAGTATATGATACTGTAGCTTCCACTCACTGTGACAGGATGGCTCGTAGGAGGTGATTACACTCTGCTTCATTTGGTTCCAGTTCAGATTAAGGGACAACACATGGAAGGACGGAAACTGGAAACAAATGTTAGAAAAATATTTACTGTTAGAAAACATTCAGTAGAAACAATATCTATTTTTCTGTTTGGCTTCAAATCTGAGTCTCCAAAAGCCAGTCAGACAGTAGAGTTGGTATAAACAGAGAGAGGAGATGAAGCTTCTTTTAGACAGAGGAATGAAAATATTTAGATTTACTTAAAAGGATAATTCTCTATTTTTAGCACATTCCACTTTCATTTTCTTGCCATTAAGCTATAATTAGCTTTAATTTCATTTAAAATACATGAACACAGAAAATAAGAGTGTGAATCTGGTAAAAGATAAAACCTAAAATGTAGCATTGTTAAAGGTTCCTGCTCACTGACCCCTCTGTCTCTTTTCTTAACTGCTGTATATGTGCTGGATTATTTGGACTACATTGCATTGTACAGTTAGACTATGATTGTATCTGTGGGGCTTAAAGACAATGACATTTGTTCACACACTCACAGTGGATTCATTTTCAGAGATCAGGGAGCACTGCTTTAGGGCTGGTCTGGAGACATTAACTGGCTCTAAGTGACAGAAAGCGCTGTAAGGACTGAGAAAAAACAGTATTAATCCCTTTTTGGTGCACATTATGACAGCTGGGATTTATGTATTGTATATATTATGTGTTGAGGTTTTCTCTTTGTGACTGAGGTCCTTTCTGGCGGTGAGATTTGTGTTGAGCATGCAGTGCAGAGTGATCAGACACATATATGCTGTTCCACAAATGGGATGTTTTTATTGTAGTCACTGTAGCAAGTGAGATCGGTGAGAAATAAACCAGGAAAGATGGAAGGAAAAGATCAAACAACAGATCCTAAAGTCAATGATACAATCTGAATGAGAACGAAAGGCTAACTGTGTGTGTGGCTGAGATACTCGTCACTTCTGCAGACGAGCAGCAGAGACAGTTCAACAGGCCACAGAGTATTTTCCCAAAAGTCTCGGGGATCATCGAGATGTTTTCTGGCAAAACTGAGAGCAGCCTTTGTTCCTTTTGCTCAGCAGGGTTTCCATCTTACAGTGTGATTTAGCAGGTGGGGGAACCCTAAAATCAGCTATAGTGGCTCTTTGTAGATTTACACAACTGAAATCAGCAAGGGTTAGGGTTAGGGTTACCCCCCTAACCCTAACCCCAGCAACCAGCTGTGCCAAAAAACCAAAACCACACAGCGGCCCACTTGGACCCTTTACTATGGCACACGTCATCTCTTTGTATGTGACGTCCCCTGGTGATTATTTCAAAGAGGACTGAAGGCTCAGAGTGACAAAAACAATAACTCCCTGCAAATGTGTTAAACCAAAAGTAACGAGAAAATGTAAGCAGTCCAAATTACAGACATGTGTTTAAAATGTATTGAGGAAAAGTAAAAAGTACTCCAGTAAAGTACAGATACCTTAAAGTTATACTTTAGTACAGTAGAAGTACAAAGTATTTGTACTTTGTTACTTCCCCCTTGTGATGAACCTTAACTGAGACGAGTGGGTCGTGCAGCTCTTCGTTCTGGGCTGTTTGGTGACCTCTTGGATGCGTCGTGGCTGGACGGCCAGCTGCTTCTAGGAAGCTTCACCACTGTTTCCATGTTTTCCATTTGTGGATAATGGCTCTCACTGTGGTTTGGTGGAGTCCCATAGCTTTAGACATGGCTTTATAACCTTTTCCACACTGACAGATCTCAATTCATTTGTGTCTGATTTTCTTAGGATGCCGGCATGATGTCTGGCTTCTGAGGATCTTCTGGTCTGTGACACACCACAGTTAATTTATCTTAATAATAAACATTTTCATTTAGAAAGTGCATTTTGTGTTTACTTGTGTTGTTGTTGTGTAATATTTAAATGTGATGATCTGAACAGTGTGACACTTTCTGACACCACTGTTGATTTGATTTTTTATGCATTTCTTTCTTTCTTTGGAGTGATCATGATCGGCCACCTAGACCAAAAATTCCAGGGCCGATTTCCTCCCAGTCCAGCCCTGATTCCTCAGTCATTCTTGTGGGCTACATCTCTCAGACCATGAAGATTTAGACTCATTTTACATGGCGGGCCACATATAGCCCACTTTAAACTTCAGTGGGCTGGACCAATGAAACTCCCCTTTCTGTCAGTGTAAAGAAGTGACATATTTAACTGTTTTTCTACATGATAAAGAAAAAGCTGCTGTGACAAAGACAGAAATCTGTTGGCACGACTCTTTGTACTTAAATCGTAAGAAATAAATGTGTAAAATTACAGAAACAAATCCCTGACAGCTCACTGCCCAGACTGGACAGTTTTTCCTTTCGTTTTTTAAACTGTAGTCGTAAAAAACAGAAATTTCTGTAGTAAAAACTTTTCTGTCATTTAATTGTTATTTGCTTGATGACTTTGTGTAGTGTTAAATATCAACACTTCACCGTGTTTTTTTGATTCCTCAGAGGCATCTGATGGAAGACAAAACACTGCTCAGTAGACCATTTAACACTTTATTACTTGTAGAAGGGAGATGCGTCCTGCATGACACGCTGCCGTGGATCTCAAAATGGTGGTGTGCTCCTGACAGTTTTATTACAGAAGCTCTCTCATTCTACTCTAAACAACAGTGTCTCAGTAACTTTCCACTAGAGATGGTCCCCTCTTATCTACATTTTCCCAGGCAAGCGTGAGCGAGAGTCTGCAGCTTTCTACCCCCCAAGGACACATGGTCTGATGCCTTTATTTTTCAGGGCTACACTATATGGTTATATGGCATTTTAGTTAATCCAAAGCATAGAATTGAGGCACTTCAAATAATTTAATCCCAACAGTAGCATGAATGACAATAAAGGAGGTTTTTATCACTAGGAAAGCTGTAAAACTTAACTTATTTCGGAGGCCAAATATAATAGTATAAAACAGCCGTGGTTTAGAGCCTGTTTCTACCCAATAAACCATCGCACAGACCCACTGTATGCTTCACATATGTCTCAGTTTATCTGTGTGCAGTCACCTGGAGGGTCAGAAGCGATTTCCTCTTCCTTGAAACTTGTTCCTCTCCGTCTTCATCGCTGCGCTCTGCACACTGGTTGCTCACCCCATCATGTGAATGTTCTCAGGTGCTTTTGGCTAGAATTCATAGGATAGACACAGACAGGGTTCATAAATTATTGGAACTAATGGAAATAATGGAACGGGCAGAATACATATATACATATATTCTCAAAATCTTTCATAAATTGCCTGCTTTTCAGGAATGGAGGTGGTGATTAGATTTTGGAGCAGTTCTTGACCCATAATCAATGATGAGCAGCTTTCCTCACTGTCAGTGGTACAGTGCTGCACTGATCCCTTCCTGAGAGCCATCCCAATGCAAGCACAAAGAGTTAAGTCAGGAGATTTTTGATGCGCTTTCATTATTTCCTTTAACTAAGGGGGAATGAGGTCACATTTTATCTCACGCATGTCAGGAATACTGAAACCTGGGCTGACTGAACTGACCACAGCCTCTATGACTTCAGCATCACTGTGTCCTTTACACAAGAGGCTGACTGGCCCACAGATCTTGAAACTTCTCCTTACTTCTTGAAGCCTGTTTGCTGCTGTAGGAAACACATTTTATGGAGCTGTCAGCTGACTTAGCCATGTTCTGTTTCTTTGACACACCCTGCTAATTTCACCCTGCAGAGCTCCCCTATTTCTCTCGACATGTATCTTTCAGCTAAACAGATTGTTTTCCACCATTGCCATTGCTTCAACTTCACTCTCATCAGTGCTACCTGTTGTTGGGTCCACAGTTGAACATTTTCCTTAAATAGTGCACTTTATCATTAGCAAAATTTTCCATGTATCCTGTAATTAGTTTGATTAATGATTGGCATGCTGTGACAATTCCACCTGGAATTTTGGCTTCAACACCTCTGAGTCGGTGTATCTCCATCAAAGTTAACACTTCTCCATTTTGGTCATGTTGCCCACTACATTGGCGACCATGGCTCAGAGGTTTGGGAAGGTCGCCGGTTCAATCCCCGGGCCCTCTGTCCTGGTCGTTCTGTCCTTGGGCAAGACACTTTACCCTACCACCTACTGGTGTTGGCCAGTGGGGCTGATGGCGCGATATGGCAGCCTCGCTTCTGTCAGTCTGCCCCAGGGCAGCTGTGGCTACGACTGTAGCTTGCCTCCACCAGTGTGTGAAGGTGAGAGTCAATGAATAGTGGAATTGTAAAGCGCTTTGGGTGCCTTGAAAAGCACTATATAAATGCAATCCATTATACATGAATCACCTCAGAAATGCCGCCAACATTTCACTTGGACACAAAAGCACTTTGAGTTGTGCATAAGTTTGAAATAACTTATTTTAGTAGCTCATTAGCGCTACAAACACACAAACACAAGCGTAAGAGTTCAGTGCGGCTGCATTCTGCAGGCTGTCTGTGCACTAAAGAAGTCTGGTTAACACACTATTCATTCACTCAACATCCTCATGAATACATTCATACTGCCAATATTCTGCACATCGACACATCTAGTAATATAGAAGGTTACAGGTGCTTACGCTCTTTATGTCCTGGTTAACAGTTCGCTAGGCAGAGCAGTTTGACACGACAGGTTCATGTATACCAGGGGTGAGGAAGCTTTTTCATATGAAGGGCCAAGTTTTATATAGTTCTCTGAACACATACCTAGGAATTCCAAAAAGAAAAGTCTATAACTACTGTGTTACTAAGCCTCATGACTGCTGCATTTCTGCTCGTCAGACTCACCTAATGAGATGGCTGGAACTGTTTCTTTTGTGTGATGTCAGCTGGCTGTGATGATGATGACGATGATGATGATGATGATGCTCGGAACTGCTTTTCCAAGTTTGGGTGAGTTAGTCTTGAGCAGAAGCGGCTTTTTGCAAGAGTCAGTTTTGAAAAGAACTGTTCAAAGTGGCACGTTGTCCCAAACAGAGATGCAAATTTCAGGGCAGGTGTCCTCAGGATGGGAAAATCCTTGGCATGAACATACAGTTTGTGAAAGTCCAGCAGAGAGAGGATGTTGTACTTAGCTTTGAGCTCGTGGTTGTTTTGCAGCCCAATTATTTCCATTTGGAAAGTGTCTGACACATCAGATGGTTACACATTAAACCGCGTAGCGAACATGTTCAGTTCCTTTTGGATATTCTTCACAGCTTGAAACCTCTCCTGCGTGAATGAGTTTTGCACACTCACTGGCATATTCAGATGTAACGTCAGGCTTTTGCTCTCGCAGGGTGGGAAAGTGTACAGTGTTTCCCTTTTCCAGTTGTCCTTGCCACAGCCTTAACTTCACTTCAAATGGTTCCACATTTGAAAGCAGAGAGTTGATGAGCCGGTTGGGACCTTGCAGCTTGATGTTTAGCTCTGACATGTGCTTGGTGATGTCCACCATGAAGCCAGATCACTGAGATACTTGCCATCAATGAGCTCAATGACAGGTTTCCCCTCATGAAGTGCCTGACTTCTTCCCACAGTGTATAAAACCGTGCAAGCATATCTGCACAACTCAGCCGTTGCACTTCACAGTGATAAACCAGATGGCTGTACTCTGACTCGAGCTCACTGAGTAGCTCCTTGAACAGACGGTTGTTCAGCCCTCTGCTTTTGTTTGTCTTGGACACGAATGTGCACACAGACTCTTTGATGTGTGACGCAGTGGCATACAACTAAATCACTTGCATCCAGACTCAGATGGCTCGTTTCTTTTTGACTAATGCAGTCAATCCTTTCTGCGCGCCAGCCATTGTGGGTGCTCCATCAGTGGCGAGCCCACTCGACTTTTCAAATGGCAGTTCAAATTTGTTCATGGCCACAACAACTTGTTCAAACAAATCTTCACCTTTAGTAGTGCCGTGCATAGCTTGCAAAGACAGCAACTCCTCCTTCGTTCCACAGTCGCCCGTAATCCCATGCACAAAAAAGTTTCTTGCAGTGTCCTTCCGTGTTTTTCCAGTATCTTGTGCCATATCAGTAATCCTGTCTGACACAGTTCTTCGAGACAAGCTGACTGTCACGACTGGGAAACACCCGGGACTATGACACTCACGCTTTGAAATAATTGCACTTTGTCGGGGGCGAGCAGCTCTGCGGCAGCTCCGAGGACTCCTTCACAAACTCTACTTCTTCATGAGGTTTCAGTTTCTTGGCTATTAACGCACTCACCACAAAACCTGCATGGGTGATATTCTCTCTGTCCGCCTGTGGTTGTGTGAAAGCTGCTTGTTGAGCAACCAAACTCAGAAGAGCGTCGTGACAGATGACAAATGAGGGCGTACATATTAACTAACTCAACAGCTGTCGATATTTTTTTTCATGAACTTTTTATTTATTCATGCTATAAGTGTATTTATAAAATATAAACATTCTATTCCTTTGCGGTCCGACAGAAATGATCTCCGGGCCGGATGTTCCCTACCTCTGATGTATACCCTTTAAACTGCAGCACTCCGACGTTAACTCTGTATTTATGTTCATCCGGTTGCTTGAAAGTAGTGATGGTGAAAATCTCGAGGCTTCAAAATGAGACGTCAGAAACCAGATTATGATGTCACCGTATCTACGTCCAGCTTTGAGATGATGTGGGTGTACTTCAAGCACGTAGGTCAGGGGTTGCAAACTTAAGGCCTTTGGGCCCAGAATCGGCCTGGCAAAGACTCCAATATGGCCCACTTGATGGCTTTAGAATATATCAATATATGAAGGAGGGCACAGATTTTGGACTTATAACTGTATTTTAAAGTTTTATCAGATTTCCCCACTGATAGAGACCTCTCCCATTCATATTACACCAATTAATTAATTAGATTAGATATTTTTCACTTTGGAATAATCTCCAAGTCAAAATCCGTACATCAGAATCAATGAAATCGTTCAAATCCCGTTTAAAAATGCACTTGTTTAACTTAGCTTTTGAAACAAATTAGTTTGACTTTCATTCGGCCTGCACTACACCATGTAAATGCAATTTTAAGTATAATTGTAATTTGTTCTTTGTTCTGCCTGCATTGCGGTTTTATTGTGAAGCACTTTGATGTACACTAGTCTTTTAAATGTGCTATAGAAATAAACTTTGACTTGACTTGACTTGACTTTACACTACATTTTTTTCTTGTTTAAGCAAGTGGTCCACAGTAAAAATAAATACATAAATTATTGAAACTTTGTTTCAAAATAACAAAAATGTTATTTTGGAACACATGGAAAGCATGGTTGAACAGACAGAGTGAAACGAGTTTAATAAAGACCAAATACTCAGTGCATCATGGGAAGCCTCGAGCAGCTTCAGCAAAATAAGGGAGGATTCAAGCTCAGCTAATCCAGCCCCAACTGTACGCCTCATCTTAAAAACAAAGAAACCAACCTGAAAGCTGAAAACTGTGAAAAGACTGAAGCTGACAATGCTGATTTAGTACATTTAACAGATGGAGGGTGTGTTGATGGATTAATGGATGGATGATCTTTTTCTATACATTCAAATTAGCATTTCCATTTCTTCAAAGTTAGCAACACAACCATACATTCAGCTGAGGGAATATCTGTTTACATTGTATGATCATCAGTTACAAGTTTAAGTGGAGTCGTCTAAATTTACAGGAAGTGTCCAACAGATTGACAGGTGACAGGATATAATGTATATATAATGGAGCAGCGAAGTTGGAAAGGATTTAGAAAATGTGATTTATTCTTTGTGAATGGATAATCAGACAGTTTTTAAGCCAGCCTGATCATAATAAATTACAAGAGAAGTAATTGAAGCATTAAGTAATAAATGCATAAACAAGCTTTTCAGTATTACTCTGAGGCAGGATGTTTCTAATTTTAGAGATATTACACAAATGTAAGAAAGCTGTCCTACGTATTTGTTTAATGTGCACTTTGAAGCACATATCCTGGTCAAAAATGACTCCAAGATTACAGATCATATTTAACCATGTAAACATTAAAATGATGTGTAACAGCTGGAGGAAGTACAAAGGAAGGCTCCAGTCACTCCAGGCTCCCTCATGGTTCTGACACAAACTCGTTTCTTGTACCTCTTGACTCGTATCAGCAAATTTCACTCCTGCTGGCACTGAGTAACAAGTTTCTTCTGCACTGATTTAAAGTCAAAACCAGAGTCACAAAGCCAATGAGACAATAAATTTAGTATAAACCGAGAGCAGCCATAAAGAGAGAGGAGCTGAAGCTGAGTACAGTACCTGCCTCAAGACTCAATATGAGACTAAAAAGGTGCAGCTTGAACTGTACATCAGGCAAAATACTCTAGTAGAATGTAGGAAGTAGAGTGATTAATGGAATGATCAATGAGATCAATAGATTCACTTGAAAGAATAAATCTGTATTTTCAGATTATTGCAATTTCACTTTCTTGCCATTAATAAGAAGCTGTTGAAGCGAGATCGATCAACTGTAGACCAGACAACAAACGACGGAGGCCCAGAAAAGTGCAATCAAACGATGAGTTTATTGACAACGGAGAACAACCGTCAGCATATGGGTAGGGTTAGGGGGTTATTTGCTCTGACAAAAATACACTGAGTTCTGGTTTTATAGCATAGAGGATCACACCCCCACATACACGTCAATACAGGTCAAAAATACATTATGTCCAGTCATTGTTTACAGACAAGGGTACATCTTGTACATCTCTAATAACTATGAACAGACATATAACTTCTCTTTTTGATAACACCTTCCTTTTAAGGTAATAACTTCAAGCTTCAGGGCCTCTAAGGGCTAATAATGGACCCTCGTCCTCAATCACTAAGTAGACTGAATTGGCGCAGGTCTCAAACAAGAAGCAGAAGACACTTGGGCCTTCGCTCAGGCCTGCTACTAGATTTATGTGTATTGTAAGCATGCATGCAATTAACCTGCTATGTTCTCATCTTCCCTCAACATGTATCACCTGGACACTCTCACCAGTGAAGCTTAAAACCCTCTTGGATAGAACATCAACTCTAAACAAGCACAGTTATGCATTGTGTATAAAATAAACTCAACCTGTGAATAGAATGAATGTGATGACAAACATATTCAATGCAATATGAACCCTGTAAACACTATTACTGATAAAATAATACTGTAGAACATGTTATTAATGCATTTATCATAAGGCAGAGTATATGGCAGAAATAAAAGAATCTCTAAATCCCAACACTGTACATAGTAATTAGCCCTATGCACTGACCTGTCACTCTCTTTTTTTATTTACATGCTTGATTATTTGGATACCCAATCTTTAAAATTAGTCAAAATAATGACAGAAGATCATATATGGTGGTTTTGCACCTGTATGTCATGCCCATCCCTGTCTCCTCTATGTGTGTATGTCTTAATTAGGCACATCTCGTATCTTCACACCATAGACAATTGCCTTCAGATGACCCCAAAGATAAAAGTCTAAGGGGGTCAGATCGGGAGACCTTCCGATGACCAATCCACTTTCCAGGAAACTGTTCATCTAGGAATGCTGGGACCTGGCACCCATAATGTGGTGGTGCACCATCTTGCTGGAAAAACTCAGGGAACGTGCCAGCTTCAGTGCATAAAGAGGGAAACACATCATCATGAAGCAATTTCAAATATCCAGTGGCCTTGAGGTTTCCATTGATGAAGAATGGACCCACTATCGTTGTTCCCCATATACCACACCAAACCATTACTTTTGTTGTTCTAACAGTCTTGGAGGGATCCATCCAGTGTGGGTTAGTGTCAGACCAATAGCGGTGGTTTTGTTTGTTAACTTCACCATTCACATAAAAGTTTGCCTCATCACTGAACAAAATCTTCTGCATGAACTGAGGGTCCTGTTCCAATTTTTGTTTTGCCCATTCTGCAAATTCTGTGCGCCGATCTGGGTCATCCTCGTTGAGAAGTTGCAGTAGCTGGAGTTTGTAAGGGTGCCATTTGTGAGTAGCTAACATCCGCCAAGGATGTTCGACTAATGCCACTCTCCAGTGACATGCGGCGAGTGCTACGCTGTGGGATCTTGCTGAATGAAGCTAGGACAGCCACTGATGTTTCTTCATTAGTGACAGTTTTCTTGCGTCCACATTTTGGCAAATCCAACACTGAACCAGTTTCACGGAACTTAGCAAGCAGTTTGCTAACTGTAGCATGGGAGATGGGTGGTCTCGTAGGGGTGTCTTGCATTGAAATCTGCTGCAATGACCCGGTTACTGCGTTCACCAGATATCAACACAATTCGATCCGCTCCTCACGTGTTAACCTCTTCGACATGTCAATGGCTGTGAACAAAGAGAAACTTGTAAATAACTCATGAAACAATAAAGTTACGTTGAAACCAAGCACACCATTGTTTTTCTTGTGACATTACCAATAAGTTTGATGTGTCACATGGCCCTCTTCCTATTGAAAAAACAAAAGTTGTATCCAAGATGGCCGACTTCTAAATGGCCACCATGGTCATGTGAAGAGTAGAAAGATATTTTGCTACTATTATTTGCTGCTATTTTTTTATAATCATATTACCATTCCATTAATTATTAATAGTGATATTGCATTTAGATGTTTAAACATATTGGCACCCAATTAAGCTTTTATTACAGGTGCAGTTATAACCACTTTAAACTGTTGAGTTGAATTTATAATCTTAAATGTTTATATGCAGACTGCATTGTGAAAGAGTAACTCTGTGCCAAAATAAGATAGGAAGTTACATGTTTTTGAAGTTACATGCTTTGCAGGAAGTGAAACCAAAACCAGAGTCTGAGTGCGAGTTATTCTGAGGAGCTAGTCGGCGAGGTGAAATAGGGTGCGATTGTGGTTAGCACATAGACACACACGTAGACACCCCCACACACACACACACACTTAGTTAGAGGGAATCATTTATAGGTGAAAGTTTAATCATGTTTTGCTTGGGGTTGCTTTTAGACTATATTAGGAGGAGCAAACATATTGGCAACTTTTGAAACTGTTGGAACTTCTGTTATGAAAATGATTATAATCATCTATACACAATTGCCTTTTGTGCTTATGAAAGAGCTGTCGCTCCTTGGTCAAGTGAGGGTCAAAAACTTTTGGTTGGCGTTATGATCAGCCAATCTACTGTGAGTTTGATTGGAGCTGTGGAAGGATCGCAATACACGCTTACAAGACATGTATATTAGGTTATTTTATGATCTCTTATTTGTTTACATTCTTTGATTAAGTTTTAAGTAGTACTATTTAAGTAAGACATTTATTCAATATATTACACATCAGTTTCAGTTGTGTATGTGCTGGCCTTTGTCTGGGGAGAAGGTGTGAGGTGAGACAAAGTGCAGCTGCGGTTATGACATAACCACACACATACATACACATAGTAGTAGGCTCATTTTGTGGTAAAGAGTTCAGATTTAATTCTGCTATAACTGCAAGAGTGCCGCGACGCGACCGAGCTGTTTCAGGAAACCGATCTGCTGATTCCAGCGATAAGCGAGAGCGGTGAGACGAGCTGTGGGGGAAGACACCTGCATGGAGGTGAAGACGCGATGTTCTTTTAAACTGTGTCAAAAGTCAACTGAACATTTGTGGTTTTGGGTTGACGTACGCTGTATTGTGTCTGCTTCATGCATGAAGGGGGGGGGGCTGTATTACCCCAACCCTATAAAACCTTTGTTTGAGTATTGGTAGACAGAGATCTGATGCTGTCTGCGAACAGGGTTAGATCTCTCCGCACGTGTGTCATTAAATTTTCGACTAACTTCACGCGGCCGGATCAGTGGTCATTATTTTGTATTCCTCCTTCAATTTCTGAACCCTAACAGTCACCACCCATCTTGAGGAGTTTGCCCCCTCACATATACTAATGTGCCACAAACAGGACTTTAATATCACCAACCATTCCCATTTTATTACGGTGTATCCATATAAATGGCTCACCCTGTATATATAGAGTGGCTTGCAAAAGTATTCGGCCCCCTTGAACTTTCCCACATTTTGTCACATTACAGCCACAAACACGAATCAATGTTATTGGAATTCCAGGTGAAAGACCAATACAAAGTGGTGTACACGTGAGAAGTGGAACGAAAATCATACATGATTCCAAACATTTTTTACAAATAAATAACTGAAAAGTGGGGTGTGCGTAATTATTCAGCCCCCTTTGGTCTGAGTGCAGTCAGTTGCCCATAGACATTGCCTGATGAGTGCTAATGACTAAATAGAGTGCACCTGTGTGTAATCTAATGTCAGTACAAATACAGCTGCTCTGTGACGGCCTCAGAGGTTGTCTCAGAGAATATTGGGAGCAACAACACCATGAAGTCCAAAGAACACACCAGACAAGTCAGGGATAAAGTTATTGAGAAATTTAAAGCAGGCTTAGGCTACAAAAGATTTCCCAAGCCTTGAACATCCCACGGAGCACTGTTCAAGCCATCATTCAGAAATGGAAGGAGTATTTCACAACTGTAAACCTACCAAGACAAGGCCGTCCCACCTAAACTCACAGGCCGAACAAGGAGAGCGCTGATCAGAAATGCAGCCAAGAGGCCCATGGTGACTCTGGACGAGCTGCAGAGATCTACAGCTCAGGTGGGGAATCTGTCCATAGGACAACTATTAGTCGTGCACTGCACAAAGTTGGCCTTTATGGAAGAGTGGCAAGAAGAAAGCCATTGTTAACAGAAAACCATAAGAAGTCCCGTTTGCAGTTTGCCACAAGCCATGTGGGGACACAGCAAACATGTGGAAGAAGGTGCTCTGGTCAGATGAGACTAAATGGAACTTTTGGCCAAAATGCAAAACGCTATGTGTGGCGGAAACTAACACTGCACATCACTCTGAACACACCATCCCCACTGTCAAATATGGTGGTGGCAGCATCATGCTCTGGGGTGCTTCTCTTCAGCAGGGACAGGGAAGCTGGTCAGAGTTGATGGGAAGATGGATGGAGCCAAATACAGGGCAATCCTGGAAGAAAACTGCTGTTCACAAACGCTGTCCATCTAATCTGACTGAGCTGGAGCTGTTTTGCAAAGAAGAATGGGCAAGAATTTCAGTCTCTAGATGTGCAAAGCTGGTAGAGACATACCCTAAAAGATTGGCAGCTGTAATTGCAGCAAAAGCTGGTTCTACAAAGTATTGACTCAGGGGGCTGAATAATTACGCACACCCCACTTTTCAGTTATTTATTTGTAAAAATGTTTGGAATCATCTATGATTTTCGTTCCACTTCTCACGTGTACACCACTTTGTATTGGTCTGTCACCTGGAATTCCAATAAAATTGATTCATGTTTGTGGCTGTAATGTGACAAAATGTGGAAAAGTTCAAGGGGGCCAAATACTTTTGCAAGCCACTGTGTGTGTATATATATACATACATACATATATATATATATATGTGTATATATATATATATATATATATATATATATATATATATATATATATATATATATATATATATATATATATGTATATGTGTGTGTGTGTGTGTGTGTATGAAAAATAACTGACTGACGACAAACAAAAAGAACATCAAATTTTAAAAACTGACATGTCGTAATACGAGGAAAATGAAAGTAAAAACCCACCAGTCATGTGACTCTTACAAGATCAGCATATTTATCACACTTGATTATAGATGAAAGGCATGCAGCCCCAAAATCTATTTCTCATTATGGAGATGGTTTATACTGGTGACACCAATCTCCTGTGAGTGGCCTTGAACTCATAGCTGCCAATGTCAGCTGTAAATATATGTGGCCTCTGAGTTGGACACGTGTCACATGATCCCAGACAATCATCATACAGCAGATCCTCGTCCCATACTTCAACATACACATAAATAGCATATAGGATTTAATATACTGCTGACCTACTGATAATATGCTCGAGATTTTGCACTATAAACAATAGAGACAATGGTAATTCAATTCCAATTTCTTACTTAAAATAAGAGGGAAATGTCACCTAAAAGGTAAACCTGTTTCTCCATCACCTGTTCAGCTCTGATGATTCAGTAAGGACATCTGGTTTGGAACAGCCGTTTTTACAGCTGTGGCTGCAGCAAACATCAGTTGATACTAGAAATTAAAAGCAAATGAATTCTAACAACAGCTGATCAAGCTTAAATAGGAGCTTGATCAGCTGTAGCTGGAGCCACAGCTGTAAAAGCTGCTGGTCATGATATCAGTTTGTATATCTGGTGAGAGGGAAACATGAAGATGAAACCAGGAGATGTCCTTACTGAATCATCAGAGCTGAACAGGTGATGGAGAAACAGGTTTACCAAACAGGTTAATAAAATAGATGGAAAGATTTAAAATAGATGGAAAAAGCAAAAGAAAAGTGTTTATAAGAGTGACTCAGGAGTGCTCTCGCACTGATTGATCAAAATCGGTGATTAGTATAGAAAGAAAATGAGAAAAATTCAATAATGTGATAAGGTTTAAACATGTATTTTTCTTGTCAAGGTGGCTGTTGAGCTGTGGGTTTATGCAAATTAGCTGGAGCAGAGACACTTCCTGTGTGCGTGTGTGTCGGAGGCTTTCAGTTCAAGAGAGAGCGGTGGCTGTTGAAGATTATTTGGCGAAATATAATGGTAAAGTATCAGGATATTTGATTACGGTGGTCAGGTCTGTTCAGAGGGGCAGATTTGGACAGGAAATTTATAATTTAAGGATGATACGTTGTTGAAATTGGTTTTTATCTTGTGCTGAATGAAAACATGGCAAAGTGAGGAAGGGAGACGTTGTGCAAACGGTCTTTGATCTTTTGACGAGGTTTTCGGTGTGTTGAACGGGTGAAATTTAAGATTGTTTCAGATTTTTGAGGCTGTTGTTTTATTTCCAGAGAGGGTGTTTGATTAAGACATGGATATGTCTGAGAGGGGCCCCAAAAAGTTTTTGTAGTAGTAAGTGCACTCAGGAAAAAACCTGTCAGGTGATTTTGTTTTGTACTTTGATGAGCTAATAATCAGCTCTCTTTTTTCATTTTTGTTCTAAGCAGGCCTGGAAGAGAGTGAACGGACGGCGTTGACAAAATTACCGAGTACGAAAATCAGGTGGGCTTTACAGAATTATAATTGATTACAATCAGAGACTGAGTGGCGGCAAGTCTCTGTCTAAAAATGATTGCAGCGAGTCAATCCAGTCAAAAATATAGAGAACTATTTTCCTAAAAAGGAAAACGAAATAAAACAAAGGATTGAGCTCATTTTGCTGATGTGGAGCATCTGATGACGTGCGCAGAAGGCTGCAGTATCAGCAAAAAATATCATGTGTGAATGCATGTGAGTGAATGTGAGTGATGGGACCAAGAGGGGAAATAAATAAAAGGTTGACAAACAGGAGGAGTGGAAGACTTAATTCTGGGGATGTGGATGTTTGTTTTGAGAAAATTATTTACTGGGGTTGGATTATGTTATTACATTATAGAATGCTAAATGCTAAAAGGGGAAACATTGTTTGAGGTAACTCAAGTTACCATTAACTGAGGTAACTCATGACTAATAACTGTTCTGTTTAAGGTTATTTTTGTCATGACACAGACTGGATCATAAAGGGAGAGTATGAAATGTAAAGTACAGGTTTTGTTTCCAGGAAGTTCCAAGGATCCAGACTTTCCATGGAGCAACGATTTGGAGAAGATTTGACATGATGATAAAATTGATTTTGTTCCTTAAACACAGGTTTTCAGGGCTGGAGCAAAATACCGGAGAGGAGGATGGCTGAGCTGTTCTGAGAAATGAAATGACTAACCTTTTTTCCTTTTAATTTTCTAAGCTTGGGTGAAGCATTTTGAGTTTTTTGCCACATGAGATGTGTCAAAAAAGAGAGGGATTTAAGATTTAATGTGTTTAATTTGAAATGGGTTTTAGTATGATTTTATAACGATTGGGGTTGTTTGATAATTTAGATATGGTAAAACTGAGGCAGAGATTGTTAATTCTAAAGAAAGGAGTAAAATGAACTGAATTCTGTTTAGAAGATAAATTGCTGGTGTTAATAAGAAGTTGTACACCAAATTTAGAGGGAAACTGTGGGAATAAAGGATATGCTTTGGGGAAAATAGTGAACATTTTATGAGTAGAAAATGTGGGATTTCTTTTTGATTTTTAGGATAAGTTGTCACAGTGACATAATGTTAGAATGTTGTTATAATGTAGGCTTTAGAAACAGAGAGTAAATAGATTTATTTTTAGGGTAGAGGAGAGCTTTTATGAGGATGTTAAAAGTCTCGCTGACTCAAATGAATAATATTGGAGATTATATATGTAGAAATGATTTGAGGGTCACAAACTTTTGGTTAACGTTATGATTAGCCAATCTACTGGGAGAAGGACCTGAGTTTTGAAGGATTGCACACGCTTACAGACATATGGAGCTCATTAAGACACATGACAGTATTGATTCCAGGCAAAAGGCCTGAAATCCATTTAGCATTTAACTGAATAGGAGTTTCGCTGGTAACTAAACTGTGTGACATGTAAAATATTGAGATAACACATGCAGCTCTAACTTAGTCCTCTTATATAAAATGCAGTTACAGAATAACAAATGCTTGTTGAAGTGACCAAGTTTTTGTTTAAAATAGAAGCAAAGGGAGAAAGCTTATATATTTTGGTTAAGTCTGATAAAGTATAAGTTAGAAGGAGTCATTACATTAAGAGCAGCAAAATGAAATGAAATGATATATTCAAACAGGTTATCACCCAGGAAATGGGAGTTCAAAATACAGTTAGAGTTCAGCTTTTAGCTATGATGAAGTTTATCTAGGAGCAATTAACTATGTGTTTACACGTAATGATTAAAGTGGTTGTTTTTTATTATCCTTTTAGTAGAATAAGCCGTTATGATGATTTTCTTGATACATTTTCTTGTGATAGGTGACTTTAGATGAGAGGCACCTGCAGCAGCGACAGTTTTGTGCATAGGATGTTGGTGATCAGATAAGGAACCAACAGGAAGCCTGCAGAGACGTGCAAGCAGTGCTTTTAAGAGTTTTACAAATGCTGAGTACGGTTGAATGAGATATAAAATAAAAGTCAAAAACCAAATACAAAATTAGGTTCATGTTTTGAGTAATATTAGCTGGAATCAGGTTTGAATAAAGAGAACTAGAGAGGGTCAGAGCTAAGAACAGTGATCCTAATGTCCATGATGTCTGGGATGGACAGGGGAGCAGCTGAATGGGCCAAGGAGTGACCCAACATAATGTATGGCGACCTCTGGTGTGCCAGAGGTCGAGAGTGGGAGTGTGGGGAATGGAAATATTTTCCTGCTATTATTTGCTGCTACTTTTGATAATCATCATTACCATTTCATGTTAATAGTGATGTTGCTTTCCTAGATGCATTCAGATGTTCAAACATATTGGTATTATATTAGTCTTTATTGCAGGTCCAAGAAGAACCACTTTAAGCTGTTGAGTTGAATTTATAATCTTAAATGTTTGTATGCAGACTGTATGGTGAAAGAAAAGGCCCCACGTAGAGTAACTTCAAAATGAGACAGGAAGTTATGTCTTTGAAGTTGCAGGTTTTGCAGAAGTGAAACCGAAAGCAGAGTGAGTGCAAGCCAAAGAGCAGGGTGTTATTATGCATGTATCGTTGATTAACACACACACTTAGTTAGAGGGATCACTGATAGGGGAAAGTTCAAATTGTTTTGCTTGGGGTGGCTTTTAGACTATATTAGGAGGAGCAAACATATTGACAGATCTGAGATCATCATTCGAGTGTGACATTTAGGCCAAAAGTCACTCATAGTTTAGCTGTGCAGTACACAGCATGCACGCGCCCCCGCACGTGCACACACACACAGATATAAACTCTTACCTAAATGAGTCTAACTGCGGGGTTGTGCCTGTATGAGTGACATTTTGTACAGGAAGTGCACCTGATCTCCAGGAAGATAAGCCTGGGCAGGATGGAGACAGGAAGCATCAGCCGTCGACACGAAGATGATGTTCTATGTTAAAAGTCATTGTGGTTTTGGAGTGACGTATGCTTTGTTTAAATCTGCCTAGTAACAGGAAAGGGGGCTGTACTATCTTAACCCCATAAAACAGTTGTCTGAATATGATAAAGACAGTTCAACACTGATTGGGTTGTTGAACTCACACATGTGTTCATTAAAATGCCGTCTAAATTGCACACGCCTGGATCTGTGGTTATTTATGGATTCTTCTCTCAACATTGAACCTCAACAGGTGACATGAATGAGTTGAAGGGAAGTTATGAACTGTTTCTGAGAGACAAATAAACACCAGGATCCTTTTCTACGTAGCTGACAGCTGGTAACTATGCAGGGGCGGGTCTAGCAAAGTTTTGCCAGGGGGGCAGGTAGGGCATTAACAGGGAGAGGGGGGCACAAAGAAATACTTTTCTTTCTTATTCTCATTTAAAATGTCTCGCTTTTAATAAATAATTATCTGAATCTTACAATCAAAGTTTTTATCTGATGTAAAATGTATAGAAATCATACATGTACCAATAAGACAGTGTACATCACTGCCACAGCAGCGTCTGTTTTCATGCAAAGGCTTTATGGCTTTTCCTATAATACCTGGTGGGCTGGTCTGTAGTCCAAATGCAGGGGCCGATTTTTTTTGTCCCAGTTCAGCCCTGGGCTCGACACGCAGTGAATTAATCTGAGAAGGTGCATTAAAAAAATAAATGGCCGGGCCAGCAGTGCACATCGCAGATTAGCTCACATAGACACATTAGTTGTGCCGCTTCTTAATCACGGTATCTTCGCTAACAACCCCAACTACCAGATTTAACTAAAAATAACTTAGCCTACTGGTGAGAGGGACGTTGCTCGCTGGCAGTTTTTTTCAAGCGATGTTGAAATTTCCACATTCCGACACTTCAAATGCTTCAGGAGCTGTCCACTCAGCGCAGCATCAGCACCGTGGAAATACACGGATACATCCATAGACTCAAGGCAGAATTCACAATGCGTTTTCGGGACTTTCAGGTGTATTCACCAATGTTTTCTTTTCTGATCAAACCAGAAAGCTTTAATGAGCAGCTGGGTTTGTCTCGCATTAACTGGCTGAGTTAATGCGACACTGAAATGCAGCTGATTGAACTGAAAAGCTCGACTCTGTGGGGGTCAAAGTTTGCAGAACTACAGAGGCAGCTGGAATCCACAGCCGTGTGTGTTCATGGAGCTTTCATTTTCACCTGCTGGACATCACTACCTGACAAGTTTAACTGTCTTCAGAACATTGCAGAGGCCTTATTGACAGTATTTGGCTCTACATATGTGTGAGCAGATTTTCTCTCACACAGTGTCCTCAGGTAGCCGTCTGAATGCTGGACACTCGGAGACCTGTGTCTCTGAGTGGGAGACCAGAGATCACATTAACATGTGTATCTCTGTATTAACAAACATGCCATATTGGCTCAGTTTATTTTTCTTATCATTGTTGTGAGGAGACCATAAATAGCATTCTGTTGTACAGTTCATTTGCTGTTATGGAGTTCTTGTTATGGATAAAAAGTGTCTTCTTTTGTTTCAAAATAGCTTATAACTATTCGCTGATAGCTGCCAACATCTGCGAACAAATATAATTCTATAAAGTTGTTCTATATAGTGTGTAACTGTTCATATAGATAGAGAAATTTATTGCTAATGCAATCATAAGGCACACTGACTTCTGAGGAAATTTTACATGGCACTCATCATCAGAAAGGTTGCCGACCCCTGGTCTACACCCTAGGACATTTTGCAGGAAATTTTCAATAACCCCTGAATTAATATACACTTCATAGGTTCACAAGTTTTATGACATGCAAAAACATCCTGGAAAACCGGGACATTGCCACTAAGTACAGCTTTGGCCTCCGCCAACACTACACGAATGTGGCAGGAGGTAATGGCTGGTTGGGAGAGTTTTCGCTTGGATATGATGACTCTCTGGGTTTTAAAAACTGGCTGAACAGCCTGAAGGATCATCCAGATGTTGCTTCCTACTTTCCTCGCCCAATGTATCAGCTGATGCCGAAAGGCACAAAGAAGGCAGGAATGAAGGCTGCCATAGAGCAGTACATAGTGGATAACGACGTGAGTAAATCACACAGTGAATCCTAACCAGGATTCCAACTGCTGTCCTCAACATGCCTGGAGGGGGAAGCTAACTGTGAAAATCATCCGAGCCTGGACTCTGAAAGGAGATCATGTTGGCCCAACTGACAGGTGAGAAGAGCATGGTCAGGGATTAGGATTTAGAGATAGTATATACAATCCACAATATTAATGTTCTTTGTGTCTTTCTCCTAGTCACGGCTATGCTAAACTGAGGGCCATTTCCATCAATCAGCAGACTCATTTGATTGAATCAAATTATCCCGGGTGGAATGCTTATTTTAATCTTGGACAGGTCAGTGAACCCAGACTACATGTAAGGTCAAAGGCCATAAGGAATTTTAATACCATTCTAGCAACAGACAGACTGCAGGTTTGATGTACTGACTTCAATTTTTAGAACTTGGCACTACTTACATCTTTAATCTACAGTTAACGTTAACTGTTTTTAAACTGAGGTTATTTATTTCCATTTGGTTAGCTTTAGGTGGAACTAATTGTATGTTAATCATTGTAATCAGGTATATTTAAAATTTTAAGGTAATGATTTGGGTTAATATGAATGCTTTAATAATGTCAACGTCTGTAATAAAGTACTGAATGCAAATCTTGCACATTTCCCCCTTATTTTAAGTAAGAAATTGGAATTGAATTACCATTGTCTCTATTGTTTATAGTGCAAAATCTCGAGCATATTATCAGTAGGTCAGCAGTATATTAAATCCTATATGCTATTTATGTGTATGTTGAAGTATGGGACGAGGATCTGCTGTATGATGATTGTCTGGGATCATGTGACACGTGTCCAACTCAGAGGCCACATCAGGGCTCGCAAAATCGCTAGCCCGACGTCCCGGGGCTAGCGATTTCTCCAGTCGGGCTACGAAAATCTATCTCAGCCCTGTCCGTCGGGCTATCGTAGGAAGGAAAAATATATGTCATTGCTTTTGCATTCTTTCGGAAATGTAGCTGGGTAATTATGTCATTGGCATCGGTGAGCCACTGTCAATATGTGACATATTGAAATCGCGTTTGAATTTGGGCTTGTTTTTTGCTTTCACTTTGCCATCGCGCTGTGTATAGAGAGCGGGAGTACTGATTGGTGAGTGACGATTAATTGCGCACCAATTCGTCTGACATCGTCTTATCACTCATTAGCTTACTATTCAAACCTGAGAAGTGAAATCTCCCACAGCAAGCTTAAACATGTGAGAGGTTGATCGCGCAGAGAATCGCTGACTGTTATGTGAGTGCGTGTGTAAAAGCAGCAGGATATATATTTTAGTTCTGCTGAGCCAAATAAGACAGGTCAGGGTGAAGAAGGGGCAGCCAAAGAAAAGCCTACCACAAAACGGAAAATTTATGACAAATCAGACTATGAGGCAAAATGAAAGTGCAGCTTTATGGTTTCATGGACAAAAGAATTTCTGTGGCTGCAGTATGACAAGCTAAATAACCAGGGGTACACATAAATGGTTGCAGGAGGTGAGCTGGCTTCAAACAAATGATGAACGCACAGAGATGTGGTGCAGAATGTGCCGTGAAAATCCCACTCTAGCGGACAAAAACAGTGCCTTTTATATATGCAAACGCGCGTTGCAACTTCTTATCTGGTGCGCGTCTTTTATTTTGACAGCAAAGCGCACCTGCGGACCACTTATGTGCACCCCTGTAAATAACATAATGTTCTGCCGGGTGTGTTGTTGGTTTTCCCTCGATTTCTGAGTCGATAAGCACCTTTGTTACTGGGACCAGTAATTTTAAGAAAGACCCCCATTAGAACCCATGAGAAATGCAAGAAATGCATTATTGCTCAGTCTGCAATATCTTTCCCAGAACAAACACCAATTGCAAAGAACATACTAAAAATAAACCTGAAAAATCTGTTTAGAACAACGTGCAACGAGTGAACTACCATTGGCAAAATTTAGCAGTCTTTGCAAACTTCAATCAACCTCGATCTTGGTTCCACTTATCTCTTATCTGTGACTTCAGTCGAAATTTAAAATTCAGGATCTGACACAGACTGATTCATGTTGTACACAGTTCTTACAAGTTCATAGAAATTTCTGTTCAATTAGAACCAAGTATTTGAGTTGATGATTGTAATTTTTATACAATGTAATTTGTGTTTCGACAATTTTTTGATTAATGTTTTGTTTCCTTTACAATATTATACTTTAGTGTATAATATTGTAAAGGAAACAAAACAGGAAACAAAACATCAAAAAATTGCTTTCTTTTTTATTCGGGCTACTTAAATTTATTTTGGGCTACCACAAACTGAAGAGTCCCTGCCCGAAGGGCTACCAGGGATTTTGAAATTTTGCGAGCCCTGCACATATATTTACAGCTGACATTGGCAGCTATGAGTTCAAGGCCACTCACAGGAGATTGGTGTCACCAGTATAAACCATCTCCATAATGAGAAATAGATTTTGGGGCTGCATGCCTTTCATCTATAATCAAGTGTGATAAATATGCTGATCTTGTAAGAGTCACATGACTGGTGGGTTTTTACTTTCATTTTCCTCGTATTACGACATGTCAGTTTTAAAATTTGATGTTCTTTTTGTTTGTCGTCAGTCAGTTATTTTTCATACACACACATATATATATATATATATATATATATATATATATATATATATATATATATATATACATATATATATATATATATATATATATATATATATATATATACATACATACATACATATATATATATATATATATATATATATATATATATATATATATACATATATATATACACACACACACACACACACACACACACACAGTGGCTTGCAAAAGTATTTGGCCCCCTTGAACTTTTCCACATTTTGTCACATTACAGCCACAAACATGAATCAATTTTATTGGAATTCCAGGTGAAAGACCAATACAAAGTGGTGTACACGTGAGAAGTGGAACGAAAATCATAGATGATTCCAAACATTTTTTACAAATAAATAACTGAAAAGTGGGGTGTGCATAATTATTCAGCCCCCTGAGTCAATACTTTGTAGAACCAGCTTTTGCTGCAATTACAGCTGCCAATCTTTTAGGGTATGTCTCTACCAGCTTTGCACATCTAGAGACTGAAATTCTTGCCCATTCTTCTTTGCAAAACAGCTCCAGCTCAGTCAGATTAGATGGACAGCGTTTGTGAACAGCAGTTTTCTTCCAGGATTGCCCTGTATTTGGCTCCATCCATCTTCCCATCAACTCTGACCAGCTTCCCTGTCCCTGCTGAAGAGAAGCACCCCCAGAGCATGATGCTGCCACCACCATATTTGACAGTGGGGATGGTGTGTTCAGAGTGATGTGCAGTGTTAGTTTCCCGCCACACATAGCGTTTTGCATTTTGGCCAAAAAGTTCCATTTTAGTCTCATCTGACCAGAGCACCTTCTTCCACATGTTTGCTGTGTCCCCCACATGGCTTGTGGCAAACTGCAAACGGGACTTCTTATGGTTTTCTGTTAACAATGGCTTTCTTCTTGCCACTCTTCCATAAAGGCCAACTTTGTGCAGTGCACGGCTAATAGTTGTCCTATGGACAGATTCCCCCACCTGAGCTGTAGATCTCTGCAGCTCGTCCAGAGTCACCATGGGCCTCTTGGCTGCATTTCTGATCAGCGCTCTCCTTGTTCGGCCTGTGAGTTTAGGTGGACGGCCTTGTCTTGGTAGGTTTACAGTTGTGAAATACTCCTTCCATTTCTGAATGATGGCTTGAACAGTGCTCCGTGGGATGTTCAAGGCTTGGGAAATCTTTTTGTAGCCTAAGCCTGCTTTAAATTTCTCAATAACTTTATCCCTGACTTGTCTGGTGTGTTCTTTGGACTTCATGGTGTTGTTGCTCCCAATATTCTCTGAGACAACCTCTGAGGCCGTCACAGAGCAGCTGTATTTGTACTGACATTAGATTACACACAGGTGCACTCTATTTAGTCATTAGCACTCATCAGGCAATGTCTATGGGCAACTGACTGCACTCAGACCAAAGGGGCTGAATAATTACGCACACCCACTTTTCAGTTATTTATTTGTAAAAATGTTTGGAATCATGTATGATTTTCGTTCCACTTCTCACGTGTACACCACTTTGTATTGGTCTTTCACCTGGAATTCCAATAACATTGATTCGTGTTTGTGGCTGTAATGTGACAAAATGTGGGAAAGTTCAAGGGGGCCGAATACTTTTGCAAGCCACTCTATATATACAGGGTGAGCCATTTATATGGATACACCGTAATAAAATGGGAATGGTTGGTGATATTAAAGTCCTGTTTGTGGCACATTAGTATATGTGAGGGGGCAAACTCCTCAAGATTATTGCATTATTATCCTGACACACACCTCAAACAGGACTGCATCCCCAGCACATTATACGCTTGGCTACTGCTGATTTGGATTGATTTAGATTTAGATTGATTTAGTAATGTTGTTTTGTTGATTGTTGTGTATCATCCTGGTACATTGTAGTGAATGCTGTGTGTGTGGTGTTCTTAAGCTGCTGGAACCTTGAATTTCCCCTTGGGGATTAATAAAGTATCTATCTATCTATCTATCTATCTATCTATCTAGATGGGTGGTGACTGTTAGGGTTCAGAAATTGAAGGAGGAATACAAAATAATGACCACTGATCCGGCCGCGTGAAGTTAGTCGAAAATTTAATGACACACGTGCGGAGAGATCTAACCCTGTTCGCAGACAGCATCAGATCTCTGTCTACCAATACTCAAACAAAGGTTTTATAGGGTTGGGGTAATACAGCCCCCCTTCATGCATGAAGCAGACACAATACAGCGTCGTCAACCCAAAACCACAAATGTTCAGTTGACTTTTGACACAGTTTAAAAGAACATCGCGTCTTCACCTCCATGCAGGTGTCTTCCCCCACAGCTCGTCTCACCGCTCTCGCTTATCGCTGGAATCAGCAGATCGGTTTCCTGAAACAGCTCGGTCGCGTACGCCGGCACTCTTGCAGTTATAGCAGAATTAAATCTGAACTCTTTACCACAAAATGAGCCTACTACTATGTGTATGTATGTGTGTGGTTATGTCATAACCGCAGCTGCACTTTGTCTCACCTCACACCTTCTCCCCAGACAAAGGCCAGCACATACACAACTGAAACTGATGTGTAATATATTGAATAAATGTCTTACTTAAATAGTACTACTTAAAACTTAATCAAAGAATGTAAACAAATAAGAGATCATAAAAATAACCTAATATACATGTCTTGTAAGCGTGTATTGCGATCCTTCCACAGCTCCAATCAAACTCACAGTAGATTGGCTGATCATAACGCCAACCAAAAGTTTTTGACCCTCACTTGACCAAGGAGCGACAGCTCTTTCATAAGCACAAAAGGCAATTGTGTATAGATGATTATAATCATTTTCATAACAGAAGTTCCAACAGTTTCAAAAGTTGCCAATATGTTTGCTCCTCCTAATATAGTCTAAAAGCAACCCCAAGCAAAACATGATTAAACTTTCACCTATAAATGATTCCCTCTAACTAAGTGTGTGTGTGTGTGGGGGTGTCTACGTGTGTGTCTATGTGCTAACCACAATCGCACCCTATTTCACCTCGCCGACTAGCTCCTCAGAATAACTCGCACTCAGACTCTGGTTTTGGTTTCACTTCCTGCAAAGCATGTAACTTCAAAAACATGTAACTTCCTATCTTATTTTGGCACAGAGTTACTCTTTCACAATGCAGTCTGCATATAAACATTTAAGATTATAAATTCAACTCAACAGTTTAAAGTGGTTATAACTGCACCTGTAATAAAAGCTTAATTGGGTGCCAATATGTTTAAACATCTAAATGCAATATCACTATTAATAATTAATGGAATGGTAATATGATTATAAAAAATAGCAGCAAATAATAGTAGCAAAATATCTTTCTACTCTTCACATGACCATGGTGGCCATTTAGAAGTCGGCCATCTTGGATACAACTTTTGTTTTTTCAATAGGAAGAGGGCCATGTGACACATCAAACTTATTGGTAATGTCACAAGAAAAACAATGGTGTGCTTGGTTTCAATGTAACTTTATTGTTTCATGAGTTATTTACAAGTTTCTCTTTGTTCACAGCCATTGACATGTCGAAGAGGTTAACACGTGAGGAGCGGATCGGAATTGTGTTGATATCTGGTGAACGCAGTAACCGGGTCATTGCAGCAGATTTCAATGCAAGACACCCTACGAGACCACCCATCTCCCATGCTACAGTTAGCAAACTGCTTGCTAAGTTCCGTGAAACTGGTTCAGTGTTGGATTTGCCAAAATGTGGACGCAAGAAAACTGTCACTAATGAAGAAACATCAGTGGCTGTCCTAGCTTCATTCAGCAAGATCCCACAGCGTAGCACTCGCCGCATGTCACTGGAGAGTGGCATTAGTCGAACATCCCTTCGGCGGATGTTAGCTACTCACAAATGGCACCCTTACAAACTCCAGCTACTGCAACTTCTCAACGAGGATGACCCAGATCGGCGCACAGAATTTGCAGAATGGGCAAAACAAAAATTGGAACAGGACCCTCAGTTCATGCAGAAGATTTTGTTCAGTGATGAGGCAAACTTTTATGTGAATGGTGAAGTTAACAAACAAAACCACCGCTATTGGTCTGACACTAACCCACACTGGATGGATCCCTCCAAGACTGTTAGAACAACAAAAGTAATGGTTTGGTGTGGTATATGGGGAACAACGATAGTGGGTCCATTCTTCATCAATGGAAACCTCAAGGCCACTGGATATTTGAAATTGCTTCATGATGATGTGTTTCCCTCTTTATGCACTGAAGCTGGCACGTTCCCTGAGTTTTTCCAGCAAGATGGTGCACCACCACATTATGGGTGCCAGGTCCCAGCATTCCTAGATGAACAGTTTCCTGGAAAGTGGATTGGTCATCGTGGGCCAGTTGAATGGCCCCCAAGGTCTCCCGATCTGACCCCCTTAGACTTTTATCTTTGGGGTCATCTGAAGGCAATTGTCTATGGTGTGAAGATACGAGATGTGCAGCACCTGAAACTACGGATACTGGATGCCTGTGCTGGCATTTCTCCTGTGGTGTTGCTATCAGTGTGTGAAGAGTGGGAGAAGAGGGTTGCATTGACAATCCAACACAATGGGCAGCACATTGAACACATTTTATAAGTGGTCAGAAACTTGTAAATAACTCATGACAGAATAAAGTTACGTTGAAACCAAGCACACCAATGTTTTTCTTGTGACATTACCAATAAGTTTGATGTGTCACATGGCCCTCTTCCTATTGAAAAAACAAAAGTTGTATCCAAGATGGCCACCATGGTCACCACCCATCTTGAGGAGTTTGCCCCCTCACATATACTAATGTGCCACAAACAGGACTTTAATATCACCAACCATTCCCACGTCATTACGGTGTATCCATATAAATGGCCCACCCTGTACTCTAGGAGACCCTCTAGCGCCCCTGTCAACATATATACATATATGTTGTCCTAATAAGCCACTGGTAAGGGACTTTTTAAGCCTTATTGACTCTTTTAGCCTGGTTCAGTCCGTGCCTGGCCCTACACATGAGCACGGACACACACTGGATCTTGTCCTGTCATATGGTCGGCCTGTCACTAACTTGGAGATCTGTGACTGTGCACTCTCAGATCATATGCCTGTGTTATTCAACGTTGGTTTTACACATACTGCAGTTAAATCTCGCGCTGCTGCTTGGCGCTGTCAGGTTATTAACACCTCCACTACCGCGCAGTTTTCTGCTGCTTTTAATCAGCTCTGTGGCCCTTCTGACTTTGTCTCCTCTGACACAGAAGAGCCTAATTCCTGGTTTTATTCTTGCTGTCAAACCGTCTTGGACTCTGTGGCTCCTTTAAAACCTGAGCCTTGGTTTAATGAGAGCACTCGATCTGTTAAGAGAGAATGTCATCGAGAAGAACTGAGTAGGAAAAAGGATAAACTGCATGTATCATTTCAAATTCTCAAAGACTGCTGGCATCGCTACCAGAACACTGTAAAAGAGGCAAAAACGGAATATTTTGCAAATATTATTTCTTCCAACTGTCATAACCCACATGTGTTATTTAGGACCATTGACACTGTTCTTAATACTCCATTGAATGTCTGTTTGGAAGTTTCGCCTGATATTTGCAATAATTTTCTGAACATTTTTATTGAAAAGGTTGTCACCACCAGGGTTCTTATAACAGCTCCTGACTCTGACCCCTCTGTCTCTGTCCCTTGCACTGCTGTTTTTACTCAGTTTGAACTTGTGACGCTCTCCACTTTGGAGGATGTGGTTCGCCATATTAAGCCAGGTTGCTTAATATGGTGGCAGGTTGCCCTCGGGATCTTTTCCCTCCACAAAGACATTTTTCCTAGTATAGGGCAGTCTGTCCTTGACATTATTAACAGCAGTCTGTCTTCTGGTGTGGTTCCTGCAAATTTCAAACATGCAGTAGTGCAGCCACTGCTTAAGAAACCTGGCCTTGATCACACGGTTTTAGCTAATTATAGGCCTATTTCCAAGCTGTTTGTACTGTATTTATTGCCTCTGGGTTCCATCCTCAGAAGGCATGGGATCTTTCATTGTTATGCCGATGACTGCCAAATTTATTTGCCACTAAAGCAGAAGGATGGCATCTCCATAAAACCTCTCTTGACATGCCTAGATGACATTAAAGCTTGGTTGGCTCTAAACTTTTAAATTTGAATGAAAACAGAGTTGTTGGTGTTTGGACCCAGTGGTCCCTGTAAGTCCTCCTCTGTAGATTTGGGACCCCTGGAGGATTATTTTAAACCTGTTGTTACTGACCTTGGTTTTAAGTTGGACAGTGATTTTAAATTGGACAACCAAATCAGAGCAATGGTGAAGTCCAGTTTTTATCATTTAAGGCGACTGGCAAGAGTGAAATCTTTTCTTTCTAGGCAGCACTTTGAAACAGTGAGCCATGCTTTTATTTCTTCCCGTGTGGACTACTGTAACCCACTTTATGTGGGGGTCAGTCAGTCGTTGCTCTCACGTCTGCAGCTG